>NC_136876.1:19946797-20049073 GCF_949152265.1 Phoxinus phoxinus
CCAGAACATCTGTCAAACTACAAAGAGTACAAATAAATAGTAATAAATGTACTCAGTAAGAATCTTGTGTAATATCCTGAAGCCATTCAGATTGAAATTTAAAGATTCTCTAGAAATCTGCTCTGAAATCTCACTTGCCTTTATTTAAAGTAAATCTGCGGACAGGTCACAGGTTTGATGTCATTGACAATGTCAATTTCTATTGGTCATTGAGTCATAACAAACCATGCAGCCATTCATCTGAAATCTAGAATGAGATTTAAGAGTTGCAATGGAGGGAAGATTTTCAACATTTAGGTTAAAACATGTAGACGCAATCTTGCCTGTTTTAATAACATTTAAGCAAATTGTTGCTTCTGAAGTGGGTTGCTATAAACGTGACTCGCCAGTTCAAATATTTGAAATTGAAAATGCAAGAGATCTACAGCAGAGAGGAAGATTTTCTGGGGGAAAATACTTTAATTTTGGCTCGTTTCCCAACCCAGACAGCAACATTGACGGCCCAGATCCGGTCCACTCTGGAACGCCTTGTTCCCTTTCGTAGTCACTTCGAGTTACGTCGAAATGACGACGAATGGGGTTCGCTTAGAAGCCTATCCTCTTCGAATATTAATAAAACGAGCCAATGGCAAGCAAATGCCATGGGTCTGCTGAATTTGCATAGCGTAACTCCGCCCCACAGTGTGGGTATATAAGGAAGTGAGCCGGCAACATGCAGATATGTTTTCGCTTTCGGAGCCAAGTTTATCCTTCACTCCACAAGCCATCCTGAGTATCATCTCTATTCCTCTTCGAGACGAGCTTCCCTCCAGGTGTTGGTGTGACAGCGAGTTCCAGCGAGTGCACATTCCCTGCGATCTGAGCAGTGATCTGCCAGTGTGTGTGTGTTCTCTCCC
Source organism: Phoxinus phoxinus (assembly GCF_949152265.1). Lineage (NCBI taxonomy): Eukaryota > Metazoa > Chordata > Actinopteri > Cypriniformes > Leuciscidae > Phoxinus > Phoxinus phoxinus. The sequence continues at coordinate 19,947,694 of NC_136876.1, forward strand.
TGGTCGCTTCAGCATCTGCGGGGATTTCTCCTTCTCTCTAAAAGAGCAAAGCGCGTGGCACGTCTTTTTAAAGATGCATCGCCCGTGCCCTTCTGGTTGTGGTCACTGGCTGTCCGATTTAGATGGGCACAATCGCTGTTTTGCGTGTTTGGGCTTAGAGCACGCCAAAGCAGCGCTTGTGGATGACTCATGTTTTCATTGCGGAAACATGACCATCGCGACACTACGGTCGAGACTCAGTGATCTCGAAAGAGTGAGAGTCCCCTCATCCACACCCCGATCTACCCCCTCTAGTAATAGAGCTGGTACTTCGGCTGGTGGCCAGGGTGACCTGAGGGTGACGGTGTGGCAACAACAACCGACGATTCGTCCTCGGGCCACATCCCCCTCTCAAGTGCCGCAACCCGCGAGCCGACCAGATGATGCGCTCGATCAGTCCCGGCCAACGGTCGGCGGCGGACCGAGTGCGCCGTCTGGCGCTCCTAATGACGATGCTATGTCGATCACAGCATCACAAGGTGGGCAGGAGTCCTCGGGAGATGAGGGGTCGGCTGTGCTGCCGCCTCCGGGCGCGTCAGCATTGCCCGATCCTGATCCCGAGCTGACGGCCATGCTTTCCCGGGCAGCCGCGAGCATCGGGTTAGAGTGCAATCCGCCACCCTGCCCCGAGCGCTCGCGTCTGGTCGATTGGTTTTTGGGCGCGGCCGCCGATTCACGTCGGCGTCCAACCCCAATGCCTTTCTTCCCGGATGTGCATGAGGAGGTCTCGAGGTCCTGGAAGACACCCTTGTCTTCCCGTGATCGCTCGGCGACCTCCTCCGCCTTTCCTCCTCTCGATCAGGCGGCTGTTTACGGGTACACTGGGGTGCCTATGGTTGAACGCTCTGTTGCGATGCAACTGTGTCCACAGAGTGCTTCTTCCCGTGGTGATCCTAAGCACCCCTCCAAGGCCTGTAGGTTTTCGTCGACCCTGGTGGCGAAGACCTATAGAGCTGCGGGGCAGGCAGCCGCCTCATTGCATGCCATGGCCACTCTGCAGGTCTACCAGGCCCAGATGCTCAGGGACATGCACGAGGGGAGGACTGACCCAGGGCTCTTCAATGAGCTGCGTGCCGCCACTGACCTCGCTCTCCGGGCGACGAAAGTGACCGCACGCTCCCTGGGCCAGGTGATGTCCACTAGTGTGGTCCAGGAGAGACACCTCTGGCTCAACCTGGCCGATATGAGGGACGCTGAGCGGACTCGTCTGCTTGACGCCCCCATATCCCAGGCTGGCCTCTTCGGCGGAGCGGTTGAAGATTTTGCCCAACAGTTTTCAACCGCCCAGAAGCAGACTGAGGCTATTCGTCATATTCTGCCCCGACGGCCCGCTGCTGCCTCCACCCAGCCGTCGGTTCAGACGCCTCAGCCTGCTCGCCGCCGAGGGCGCCCTCCCGCGGCTCCCGCCCCTCCCGCACGGCCCCAGCAGCAGCCTTCACCCGGGCCGCGTCGTGGAGGACGCCGCAGGCAGGCGCCCCAGCCCTCTCCAGCCCCGCGCCCCGCTAAACGCCAGGCCAAGCGGCGCTCCTGAGACGGGCTGCTCAGAGATGGCCATCAGTTCTTCTCAGGAGATGGTAGCAGGACCACTCCTTCCCCCGGTGGAGGGCCGGGGGAGAATCCTTTGTTCTCCACTCCCCGCTGCTCACCCACGGGTGGGCAGCACCCTAATGTGGTTAAAGAAAGAACTGATATCCCCATCTCTGAGCCCCCAGAAGGGAATGACAGTGCGCGCCGCCCACGGGCCCCGCCGCTCTCATCCCCTTCTGTCGCCAGACCCCTGCCAGAGCACGCCCCCGTGGAACGCTGGTCCTTCCCTGGCCCCCTCTGGCAGGACGCGGCTAATGACCGTGCCCCCACACCGGGCCGCTATGCCACCCACGTCCGGGCCGGTCATTCCGCTTCGCTGCACCCCCGCGGGGACGTCTGTCGTCCGCATGACCCCGCTGGCACAGTCCTTGGGAGCCTGGTTAGAGCTTCCCAACCTGTCCCGCTGGCTCGCGCGGACCATCAGGCTCGGCTATGCGATTCAGTTCGCGCGGTCTCCTCCCCGCTTCAGGGGAGTCCGCTTCACTATGGTCGGTGGCAATGCCCCTGTCATGAGAGCGGAGGTCGCCACCCTGCTGGCGAAGGGTGCGATCGAGACTGTCCCTCCAGCCGCAATGAGGTCCGGCTTCTACAGCCCCTACTTCATTGTCCCCAAGAAAACCGGTGGGTTACGACCAATCCTGGATCTGCGCGTCTTGAACCGTTCCCTTCACAGGCTTCCGTTCAAGATGCTCACGGCCAAGCGCATTTTCGAATGTGTGCAGCCACAGGATTGGTTTGCAGCGATCGACCTGAAGGACGCCTACTTTCATGTCTCCATTCTTCCTCGACACAGGCCGTTTCTACGGTTTGCTTTCGAGGGGCAGGCATACCAGTACGCGGTCCTCCCATTCGGGCTGGCCCTGTCTCCTCGCGTCTTCACGAAGGTCGTCGAGGCAGCCCTTGTGCCGCTACGGCAACACGGGGTTCGCATCCTGAATTATCTCGACGACTGGCTAATCCTAGCTCACTCTCGGGACCAGGTTTGCGAACACAGGGACCTAGTGCTCCGGCACCTAGTCCGTCTGGGCCTTCGGGTCAACTGGGAGAAGAGCAAACTTTGCCCCGTGCAGAGGATCTCTTTTCTCGGTATGGAAATCGACTCGGTCGCCATGTGCGCGCAGCTTACGAGCGAGCGCGCGCAGTCACTGCTGACTTGCCTGAGACAAATCCAGAGCAAGAGTGCGGTTCCACTGAAACTTTTTCAGAGGCTCCTGGGGCATATGGCATCTGCAGCCGCGGTAACGCCGCTCGGATTGCTTCATATGAGACCGCTTCAGCACTGGCTTCACGATCGAGTCCCGAGGTGGGCATGGCACCAGGGCAAGCTCCGAGTACCAGTTACTCCGACCTGCCGTCAGACCTTCTCCCCGTGGACGAACCTCAGCTTTCTACGGGCCGGAGTGCCCTTAGAACGAGTTTCCAGGCATGTTGTTGTGTCAACGGATGCCTCCTCCACGGGCTGGGGTGCCATGTGCAATGGACATGCTGCCGCGGGCTCCTGGACAGGACCCCACCGCCTATGGCATGTCAATTGCCTCGAGTTGCTGGCAGTACGTCTCGCTCTGCACCGCTTCCGGGCGCTGCTCAAGAACCAGCACGTACTAGTCCGATCAGACAATACCGCGACAGTAGCGTACATCAACCGACAAGGTGGTCTACGCTCCCGCCGTATGTCGCAACTCGCCCGCCACCTCCTCTTATGGAGTCAGAAGCATCTGAGGTCGCTTCGAGCCATTTATATTCCGGGAGACCTGAACTGTGCAGCCGACGAGCTCTCACGGCTTCAGCCTCTTCCTGGAGAATGGAGACTCCATCCCCAGGCGGTCCAGCTGATTTGGGATCAGTTCGGGGACGCACAGGTAGACCTGTTTGCCTCCCACGACTCGTCCCACTGCGCCCAGTTTTACTCCCTGACCGAGGGCACGCTCGGCACGGACGCTCTGGCGCACAGCTGGCCCCGGGGCCTCCGCAAATATGCGTTTCCCCCAGTGAGCCTTCTTGCACAGACCCTGTGCAAGATCAGGGAGGACGAGGAGCAGGTCATATTGGTTGCGCCGCACTGGCCCACCCGAACCTGGTTCTCCGAACTTGTACTCCTCGCGACAGCACCTCCCTGGCCAATTCCTCTGAGGAAGGACCTCCTTTCTCAGGGACGGGGCACCCTTTGGCACCCTCGTCCCGATCTCTGGAACCTCCACGTGTGGCTCCTGGACGGGACGAGGCAGGTTTGAGTACCCTACCACCAGCGGTGGTGGCTACCATCACTTCCGCTAGAGCGTCGTCCACTAGACATGCCTACGCGTTGAAGTGGAACCTCTTCGTCTCTTGGTGCTCTTCTCACTCAGAAGACCCCAGATCATGCCCGATCAGTGTCGTGCTTTCCTTCCTGCAGGATGGGTTGGAGCGAAGGCTGTCTCCCTCCACCCTGAAAGTATATGTTGCCGCTATCGCCGCACATCACGACGCAGTTGATGGTAAGTCCGTGGGAAAGCACGACCTGGTCATCAGGTTCCTGAGAGGAGCGAGGAGACTACAGCCTCCTCGCCCTCCTCTCGTTCCCTCTTGGGACCTCTCAGTGGTACTAACTGCCCTGCAGAGTGCTCCCTTTGAGCCTCTGCAATCAGTGGAGCTTAAGTTCCTGTCAATTAAGACAGCGCTCCTGGTTGCTCTGGCCTCCATCAAGAGGGTAGGGGACCTGCACGCATTTTCTGTAGACGAAGCGTGCCTGGAATTCGGGCCGGCCTTTTCTCACGTGATCCTGAGACCCCGGCCTGGATATGTGCCCAAGGTTCCCACCACTCCCTTCCGGGACCAGGTGGTGAACCTGCAAGCGCTGCCCCTGGAGGAGGCAGACCCAGCCTTGGCATTGCTCTGTCCAGTACGCGCCCTCCGTGCTTACGTAGACAGAACGCAATGTTTCAGGACCTCAGACCAGCTCTTTGTCTGTTATGGTGGGAAGCTGAAGGGAAGGGCTCTCTCCAAGCAAAGGTTGTCTCACTGGATAGTGGACGCCATTGCTTTGGCTTACCAGCAGCAAGGTCGACCGTGCCCCCTTGGTGTGACGGCCCACTCCACCCGGAGTGTGGCCTCCTCTTGGGCTCTAGCGCATGGCGCCTCGCTAACAGACATCTGCAGAGCTGCAGGCTGGGCGACACCCAACACATTCGCCAGATTCTACAATCTCCGAGTGGAGCCAGTGTCCTCCCGAGTACTCGCTTCAACCAGCCGGTGCTAGGACCCGCTCAGGTGTCTTCGCTTGCTCGCCATTCCACTCCTCGGACTGGATACGTGCGATATTCTCCTCAGGTGAGCCTGATAAGCCCTGAGTTCCTCCAGCGCTGTTGACGTCAACGCCAGAGTTATGCCTCCGGCAGCTTTCGCGTTGGCTAGGTGCCACCATGTGCATGGTTCCCCCGCTGGGCGACCCCCACGTGTGTATTTCCACTGTAAGCCTCCTTCGAGCATGTGTCTTTCCCTTGGCAAGCCAGTCTGCCACCCCTGGGGTTGAAATACTCCACCCTACGGGCTGGACACCCCAGTGTTATCCGTATGCACCCCCCTCCGGGTCATATGTGTTTTCTTAAGTCCCCCCCCTTCGGGCGGGCACTGATTGCATATTTCCACTGTGATATGCTTCCCAGTGTACCTTGGTATTCCTGTGTTAAGTAGGAGTCCTTCGTCCGTGCTAGTCTCACGACAGGGAGCTCAGACTTACGCAGGGCACTGGAAGACAGCCGAGGTGGCGTGATTGGACTGGGAACCCCATTCGTCGTCATTTCGACGTAACTCGAAGTGACTACGAAAGGGAACGTCTCGGTTACGGATGTAACCCTCGTTCCCTGAGTAGGGAACGGAGACGTTACGTCTTCCTGCCACTTCCGCTGTACCGCTGGAACAGCCTGAGTTCAGCTTGGCTCCTTCAGCGAAGAAACATATCTGCATGTTGCCGGCTCACTTCCTTATATACCCACACTGTGGGGCGGAGTTACGCTATGCAAATTCAGCAGACCCATGGCATTTGCTTGCCATTGGCTCGTTTTATTAATATTCGAAGAGGATAGGCTTCTAAGCGAACCCCATTCGTCGTCATTTCGACGTAACGTCTCCGTTCCCTACTCAGGGAACGAGGGTTACATCCGTAACCGAGACGATTCCACATACCAGATGTGGCCCAGATCTGGGCCGACACTAAGTTGCTGTCTGGGAAACAAATCTATCATGTGGCTTCAAAAGAATATAGCCTAGCATCATGTGTCATATTCATATATGAAACACTTTTGCCTGCTTTTGTCCTTTTGGGGGCTTGACATGTGGTCACTACTAACTCTTAAGGAGAACCAAAAAAAATTGTTTGGAAAAACATGAGGTTGAATAAATAATGACAGATTATTTATTTGTGATGTATCCCATCAAACAAGTCATTATCAAAAAAATAATTTAAATTCAATTATTTAAAAAAAAAACTTAACCTACTATTGTTAAAGAATCATAAGAATGCATCAGGAACCAATGAACTCTCACATATAGGAAATTGAGATTCATTAGAATGTCCATTGAGACGCTCTTACCTCCGCACTGCCAAACCGCAGACACGCCGCCGCAAGTACCGCGAGAAGTAGCGGGATCCGCGATCTCATCTTGCTGCCGTGCCGCTGCGGGGCTCCACGGGACAGCGCGCATTTAGAGAGACGCGCACGAGACGCTCAGCACTGGTCTCCGACTCGCAAGCAAATATCGGGTTAATTAAGCAGCAGTTTGAGTCCCTCAGCGGCTCTGCAGGCTCGACATTCCTCTCAGTGCGCAAACATTCAAATTGCCCTCCACGGCAGAATGAGTCTCTTTTCTGAGGAGCAAGTGGCCCATTTGAAGTCCTTTGAAATGCAGTTTGCGGATTAAAGTGAAGAGGGGTTTTTTTCCAGGCGAAGCACCAAAATCCCGGATTCCTCAGCTGGCGGTTATTTAATCATTCATTTGCATGGTCCATTCCAATAACGCCTCTTATTTTATCTGAGAAAACTGTCATCTAAAATATCTGTTCTGTCATGGCAATAAAAATAAATTAAAAAAGTTTTAAATTAAATTTATTTACAATGTTTTAGCAGTCAAACAGGACTTTTTTTATTAAAAAAAAACTTTAAAAAAATATATATAAAGTAGTGCGCGTGCGGTCCCTTTGTTTGGTTCAAAATGACCAATTAACAACACATCACCGTTGATTAAGTAGACTAGCTTATAAAAAAAAGTTATATATAAAAAAGGCTTTAAAATCCAAGATGTTCCATGTGTAATTCACGAGGGTCCATTCGTCTTCGCATTGCCCCTAATAAAAGCGACATTAATGGAAGTTAAATTAAAACTCTTGGTCTTGCAGTTTTCTTATCAATGTCTAGCGCGTGCACGGCCCCGCGCGAGCTGTCTGTGCGGTGTTGATTATGGGACTGTGGCTCTGAGGAGGATTTCAGGGGTCTGTATGTGGACTCTTATCTTACCCTCCCCTTAAAGGCAGGGCTGCACTCACTGAGAAAGAGAGAGAGAGGATGGGAGGTGAGTGAGGAGCTCAGACGAGGTGCTGAAGTCTTGTTACTTCAGTGGATGAACACGTTTTAATGGTAGAAACATCATTTAGATATGCATGAGAACCAGTAGAACATTTTATTATGTTTTCTTATGTTTTCCATTAATCCCACTGAAAATATAATATAGGCGGCTATGTAATATACCTTTTACTCACCCTCATGTTTTGCTTGCTTTTTTTGAAACACTTTTGCAAACTGTTCATGCTGATGCTGTTCTTTTATATAAGCATTCAGCCATCCCATGGCACATTCACTATATTCCAACTTCAGTAGACCTATATTTATGTCATAAAAATCTATATCACAAATTGTTTTTGCATATTTATAGTAGGCGTATATTCAAACGTGCACTGCCAATGTAGCAATGTCATGACTTATCGCATGTCAGAATTCACTTCATACAGACATAAAAGTTCTCTTTACTTGAGATGTTCTTTTATACAATTTGGATGATAAGACACATTCAATTCGCAATACATAAATTGTATAAAGAATGATATAAGCAATAAGTTAATGTTTCATTGGCATAGAATGAATGTGATGGTGGCTGACATATTCTCTCCAGCCAGTGCACTTTTAAATGTTTTCACAGTATTGCCCATGGTGATGGAATCAAAAGGTGCGTCTAAATACCAAAACGTTTATGACCTTACATACCAAAACTCTAAATATTATGACCTTTCAGATTTGCACAATGGTGTCCGAGTTATGAAACCAAGAGGTCGGCAAAATGAAAGGTAAAATGAAGGTGACACGAACAGCTCTGTTATACATAATATAATGTAAATCTTCAAGCATTAGTAAGATTAATTTATTTTTCCCACCATAAAGAACTGATATTAACTGATGTTAAAGGTTTTTTATGGAAACTTCAATACCAATGAAGAATCTTTATTATGAGTGTGGTGCGAATATCTTGAGATGAGAATCTTCTGAAACACTTTTTAAATGATAATTTTAATGTGAAAATTAATCAGAACAAACAAATCTCTTGTATTTAGATCCAGAATTAAGAAAAGATGGTTTATGCTCATACCCATGTGATCAAAATCCCAAAAACTTATTTAAAATATATAAATAAAATGATAGTTTTCTAACAAAGTTCATATTTGTCTACTACACTAATAACAAGCCTTTAAGAATAAACCTTTTGAAAGGTCTGCAAAAAAACTTTTGACTCACTGACAGTGGATGTTAAAGGAAAAAATTGAGCAGTTGCTGCCTCAAAATTTTAAGTACAGTCATCTTGGATGTTTAAGTCATTTCAACTTAAATTACATTACATTATAACTGACTTAAACAAATTGCTGAACTAATTTTGATGACTTAAAAAAGCACTTTAATCAACTGAACTCAAATTGTGTATTTAAAAACATCTGCACTTAAAACCAAAAGATGTTAATGAACCACATGAGCAAAGTACTAGAAAAATGTGTGGGCAGCCGCCAATGGCCTCAAACAAAAGAGCACTGTGGTCAGACAGAACGATGAGTACTGCCACTGACACGCGTGTGTGAGCAGATATCATCTGTCTTATTAGGAAAAGGACAGGTCAAGAGGTCAAGTGTGAACAAGGCTGGCTGGACAACCTCTCGCAACTAATCCAATCTCTCATTCATCTCTCTGCTCCCGTTCTGTGCTTCTCTTTTCCACAGAATTGTGCAGCGTTCATCTTTTTATTCTCTATTCATCTCACGCTGTAACTCCCACACTCCCTCTTTCTCCTTCCATTTCTTTGTCTCCCGCTTCCTCTCTCCTTCTCCACCTCCTCCCTTCTCCACCTCCTCCACCCCCCCCCCCCCATCATCCTTTCATCCTTTTGATATTGCACTATTCCTTGGTTTCTTTCATCTGTAATATGTACCCATTTGTTCAAGTCTGTTCATGATTATGTACTTCTCTTTCAGTCTCTCTGTACATGCCAAGCTTTAAACAAGTATTTCTCTGTCAGAAAGGCTTTTGAAACGCAGTCAAACAATTATATGTTTACTCATTTAGATCATTTTATTTCACATATAGTGCTGTAGAAATTGTACATTTAAACAGGACATTTAAATGGTTCATAAAGTGTTCTGAGTGGCTTTAAGTGCGTTGCTATACAAGACTGTTAACAGTTTTAGTGAAGGAAAGAACAATCCCATAAAGCATTGATACAATCAAATTAAAAAACGATGGAGAAATATAAAACTACTCATTTAAAATGTTGATTTTATATATATAAAAACAATGTATTGAAGTTTATTGCAAAATATGCATGCATATACATTTAAACACTTTGAGAGTGTAGATAGATTGATTCAATTGGTGCGTTCAAGTTCTCCTGGGAAGTTCGTACACACGATGTGGGAAGTCGTGTTTACGACGGCCGCTGCGTTCAAGTCACTTTCGTCGGAGTAAAATGGCGGAGTATTTTATCTTAATTAATTACACAAAAATACTAGCCTGGCCAGCCAGACTTACATCAAGATGTTTAGTCTGGACACTCTCCATAGACTAGGCTTACTCCGAGAGGCGGGATAAACGGCTGTCTCTCAAAATCCCTCTGCACGCAATAGGATAGCGCTACAACCAATCAGAGCAACGAAGAAGGTGACGTTTTCCCACCAGCGGAGCTAATTGGTATATTAAACTTTTTCCGTATCCAGTCGGCAAAACTCCGAACACATCTTCCTTTTTTAAAAATGATTTAAGTGCCGTTTTTTGCTCTTTTCTTAAAGAGAAACTTAACTCCAAGTCCTCCAGAGTCGCGGCCAAAGCCGATTCGAAAGACTGCTGTTCGACAGCTGCTGCCGCCATTCTTTGTTTACAAGTGCCTATGCCAGCCGTCGCAACTCTGTCGTCATATGTTAAGCCCGCCCCGCATGCTCTATACACGACGTGATTGGCCTGACCCAATCTGGGTTTTTGCTGCTAGAATGTGTATTGAGAGTTGCTAGACTGGCCCTGGCTGCAAAATACATTTTGCTGCCGCTAGGGGCGTCTAGATTTCTAGGCTACAAAAATACAGCGAGGTTCTTAAACTCTAGTTCTAGAAAATGAAGAACAAAGATTTGCATAAGGTGTGCTTTGTTTGTTTATGTTTTTAGTCAATTTATTAAGCCACTGTAAACTTTATCGTTACATATTAGGCTACATTGTTATTTTATAATGCTATCATATTCAGTGCAGGCAATTACTGCGCTGTAAATAGAAAAGCCTGACCAGCAATACCCTTGTATTGTGGTATTCCGCCATGTTTCTCAGTGACACACCCACAACTCGTAAAGATCGGGGCTTCCCACTGGTATTTACGACATTGTGGTGGCGTTCAAGTGCGTTCAACTCGTAAATACTATCTATACGAGATGACTTGAACGCACCATATTACGACATCTCAGTGCTTCATTCCATGGGAGCTGAAGAGATCTTTTGGTGCGTTTTGCTTGTTTTGACTCTGATTGGTTGAATTTTCTTCACAGCATCATGGGTAATGTAGTTTTTCACCACAAATTCACTGTATAAAATTTTTTATCAAAAAGTTGTGACAACATATGTTTTTACAATGCTTTAAAGGAACACTCCACCGTTTTTTGAAATAGGGCTTATTCACCGTCTTTCCTATATTTAGATAGGTGGGCAAATGCATTTTTGTCTCAGTGTATGCATTGTTTTAGTTTGGCAGGGTCGCCGCTAGTTTAGCTTAGCATAATGAATGGAATCCTTTGTTGCCAGCTAGCATGTCCTGAGTAAAAGTGATCCAAAAAAAACCCGAATTACTTCTTGTGGCCTGCGTAATCACAACGAGTACAAATAGCGATGCAGATTAAGACTAGGCGATTTCCTAGGCAAATATTGACTTGGGACTGTATTAGGGTGAAGCACAGGCTACCTGCTACTTGGACGCAGAGATATCACATAATTAAAAACATGAACTCACTGGAGAGCTGTATTATATCTGAAACTTTGTTGTAATTCTAATTGAAATCAACAGTGACACTATTTTTTTATGTTAAATACTGTAAAGCTGCTTGAATGAAAGCAATATATTGTATAAAGTGCTAATAAACGTGACATGACATGACTGGAGCTTGTGCAAACATGCAAACATGCACATCGCTACGATCAGATGCTTTCTTAACTGCTGTTTTCACACTTTCCTGTTTTTGTAATTGAATGGAAACTGCAGCATATATTTACATATTTTTCGAAATGCGAGAAAATTAAAAAAAGAACATGGCTGTGTTTATAGAGGCCTTACATGGCTCCATCCATACTTGTTCATTCAAAGCTTAATTCTCGAGAAATGTAACCAACTCTTGACATTATGCTGTGATGATTTACCATCATATTCACTGTGATTGGAGCGCTGTCTTGCTGTGATGTCATCATGACCATCTTAGCTCCGGGACAGGATGCTGTACACGAGTAACAGCGGGACTCAATGAACCGGATAAAGACCGGAGAGGAACACTATTGTTCAGAACTGCAGAGCCATTACAGCACAAAGCCAGCTGTTGGGACTCATGGGTGTGTTTCACTCACAGTCCCGAGTGTGGCAGATCAATTATAAACGCCGTTCAGAACTCTATCCAGTCCAGTGAACATGCACAGAAGTCTAGATCAGTGTTTCCCCACAGCCCCATCATAACCCTTCAGCAACACCAAACCAGAAACATGCTCCTTTTAACTTCAATATTAGATATAACTTTACCACACATATTATTCAAATAGATATTTTTTATAATAATTCAAAAATATTATACTAGATTTTTTTTTTTTGAAAAATTCTAACAAAGCAATCAATACTGCTTGGCTCACAAAGTGACTCACAAAGTAGCTGCCACTTAAATTAAAGATGTTTAAAAATCCTTAAAAGATAACTTCATGTTAGGATTTAGTTGCAAAATAAATAAATAAATACCCTTAACAAGATTGAGAAGTGGGAAGTGGGAAAACTATGAAGAACAGTTATCAAACCAAAACAGCAATTAAATCACTTACACTATTGTGCATTACATTCTACCAAGGCGTTTATTTAATCAGAAATACGGTGAAACTCGAAAAATTTGAAAATCATGCAAAAGTTCATTTATTTTAGTAATTCAACTTAAAAGGTGAAACTTATATATTATATAGACTCATTACATGCAAAGTGAGATATTTCAAGCCTTTATTTGTTATCATTTTGATGATTATGGCTTACAGCTATGAAAACTTTTCACAATATTCTAATTTTGAACTAGGGGTTTTCATAAGCTGTCAGTCATCATCATCAAAATTATAACAAATAAAGGCTTGAAATATCTCACTTTGCATGTAATGAGTCTATATAATATATTAGTTTCAACAATTACTGAACTAAATGAACTTTGCTAAATATTCTACATTTTCGAATTTCACCTATACAACAGTAATATTGTGAAATATGATTTTAAATAACTGTTTTCTATTTGACCATATTTTAAAATATATTTAATTCCTGCGTTGTTAAAGCTGAATTTTCAGCACAATTACTCCAGTCTTCAGTGTCACACGACCTTTCAGAAATCATTCTGATTTGCTGCTCAAAAAACATTTCTTATTATTAATGTTGAAAACAGCTGTGCTGCTTAATATTTCAGAAACTTTGTTTTTTTTCAGGATTTTTGAATGAATAGTTCAAAATAAAAACATGTATTTTATTTTTATTTTTTTATTTTTGTAATGTATAAGTCTTTACTGTTACTTTTAATCACTTTAATGCATTCTTGCTGAATAAAACTATGAATTTCTTTAAAAAAAATAGCTGCCACCAAACTTTGTAATGGTAATGTATCACATATATTTGTTTTTAATAATTTGAATCTTTGAAAAGCCCTATCATTTTTAAATTCATAATTTCTTAAAAGTTTCATATAACAAAGCGGAACTGCACACCACAAGAGAAAGAAAGCAATCAAATGAGAGAACCGAGATGGAAAAAGAGACAGAGAGAGACACACAGAGATCAAATAATAAGTCATATTATTCACTGATAGCATGATGAAGTAATGAGTTTTGACAAATGGTCACTCCTCTGCACTGGACCTTTCGCTGCAGAGTGTTTTGAATGGGCCAATTGTCACCATATCTGCTATGATGAAGAGGCTCTTATTAGGCCTTTTGGATTATATTCATTGATTTGTTCTCATCAAACAACATGTTATTGTTGTCCTCTTCCGGCCAAACTGGTGAATTTGTTCCGAGTGAGTGTGCATCTCCTCTCAAACCAAACTAGCTCTGACAAAAGGGAGTTTTCCGTTGCCTAACCTGAACAGCACTTCCTCAACACACACAATGCTGAAGTGTCACTGGAATCTTTCCACGTTATAAAGGAGGTGTTCACCCAGAAGAATACACACTCCTCACAACCTGTCTAAAATAATAACACATTAGGTGTTCTACTTAACAGACAATGTGCACATCCCCAAATACATTTGTGGTTCAGAACAGAAGATTTGACTCGCAACTGATTCCAATGGTTCACATGTTGCAGAGCTATAATGATGCAACAACACTCTGTAAAAAACATATTGTATTTGTAAACTAAAATGTTAAACATACACTTGTGCTCAAAAGTTTGGAATAATAAAAAATGTTATGGTCACCTCAAAGGCTGCATGTATTTGATTAAAGAAAATACAGTAAAAAAAGTGCAATTTATTCCTGTGATCAAAGCTGAATTTTCAGCATCATTACTCCAGTCTACATGATCCTTCAGAAATCATTCTAATATAGAGACTTTCAAAAAAAAAAAAAAATTTTTATTCCAAACTCATTATGACTTGCCGTTCATAACCGATTTTATATCTATAATGTGACATATTCCAGAGAGAATTTGAAAGGCAAAAAATGGCACTTTTCATCCACCAGCCACAAAAGAAATAAGTGACACCATTTGAATATGAAAATCATTTCAGAGTAAGGGCAAGCCTTTATATTTTGATTCAAATTAAACTAGAAAATGAGGCCAAATTTAATTTAATGTTGACTACCATTGAAATATTGGCCAAAAGAATCCCATCTAAACCACCTCCTATAGTTCAAGGTTCATGGGACTTTTCTTCTTTCCCCTTCGTTCCTCTTCTGTTGCTTATTTATTCCCTTTTTCTTTCTCTTCTTCCTTAACATAAACAAAAAACCCAAACTTGGCATTAATTCTGGATTATGATTTTTAAAAGCACCACCACAAAGAAATAATATTCCATAAAATCTTCTGTTTGCATTTTTTTCTATATATCTAAATTACACACAGATATTTTGTTTGTGGTTGGATGTTTTTCAAGGATGTTTTTAGATTCTGTTGGGAACAGTGTTGAAAAGTGACTCACTCGTGCCATAGCAAGTTAGAGCCAAAAAACCTTTGACCTCTTCTGAGTCTCTTAAAAGATCTCAAATATTTTAGCGAGCACAGTTAACATTCAGCCACAGATAAAGCTTTCTCTGTCTCGAAGAGCAAGATCATCAAGACACACTGTATGAAACAGCACAAATGTGTATTCACCTAGTATGTGCTAACTAACACTGCATAGTTTTAACTGAACATGTGATACTGTGGCCATGAATTTAGAATTAATTCCCACGACTTAATTAGTGGCCACGTTTTATAAGTTCATCCCCTCATTTTAATGTAGTAAAATCCAGTCAATCGTGGGAACAAATTCTTAATTCGTGGCCTCAGTATCATGTGCGAGGCTCTGTACATATGCAATGCCTATTTCTTCTCTCAGGAATGTCTTTTCATTTAGTGTTTGAAGATTTTTATAGCTAGAAAAAAAAATGAATAGCTGCATCACTCACACAGTCACTCACTAAAAACAATTCGGTTATTCTATTTTGTATTTATATATGAACAAAGTACTGTTCTATGTATTAAGGACAACATAAAATGGAAGTTCCAGTAGACTTTTCTTCTCTACTGTTACGTATATGTGAGTGAAACAGCTTCTCGAACAAGAAGAAAAGTAGGGCGGGACTTAACTGTGTCCTTTAGGAATTGATTGGATGGTTGTGGTTTGTGATTGTGGCACATGGATTTAAAAAAAATTATATGCACATATAAGGAACAGTGCGGTTTTCGTCCCGGCCGTGGAACACTGGACCAGCTCTATACCCTCTACAGGGTGCTGGAGGGTTCATGGGAGTTTGCCCAACCAATCCACATGTGCTTTGTGGATTTGGAGAAGGCATTCGACTGTGTCCCTCGAGGCGGCCTGTGGAGGGTGCTCCGGGAGTATGGGGTCCGGGGTCCTTTGCTAAGGGCTGTCCGGTCCCTATACGACCGGAGCAGGAGCTTGGTTCGCATTGCCGGCAGTAAGTCAGACTTGTTCCCGGTGCATGTTGGACTTCGGCAGGGCTGCCCTTTGTCGCCGGTTCTGTTCATAATATTTATGGACAGAATTTCTAGGCGCAGCCAGGGGCCGGAGGGTGTCAGGTTCGGGGACCACACGATTTCGTCTCTGCTCTTTGCGGATGATGTTGTCGTGTTGGCCCCTACAGACCAGGACCTTCAGCATGCACTGGGACGGTTTGCAGCCGAGTGTGAAGCGGCTGGGATGAGAATCAGCACCTCCAAATCCGAGGCCATGGTCCTCAGTCGGAAAAGGGTGGCTTGCTCACTTCAGGTTGGTGGAGAGTTCCTGCCTCAAGTGGAGGAGTTTAAGTATCTTGGGGTCTTGTTCACGAGTGAGGGAAGGATGGAACGGGAGATTGACAGACGGATCGGTGCAGCTGCTGCAGTAATGCGGTCGTTGTACCGGTCTGTCGTGGTGAAGAAAGAGCTGAGCCGCAAGGCGAAGCTCTCGATTTACCGGTCAATCTACGTTCCTACTCTCACCTATGGTCATGAGCTTTGGGTCATGACCGAAAGAACAAGATCCCGGATACAGGCGGCCGAAATGAGCTTTCTCCGCAGAGTGGCTGGGCGATCCCTTAGAGATAGGGTGAGGAGCTCGGTCACTCGGGAGGAGCTCAGAGTAGAGTCGCTGCTCCTCCACATCGAGAGGGGTCAGCTGAGGTGGCTCGGGCATCTGTTCCGGATGCCTCCTGAACGCCTTCCTGGGAAGGTGTTCCGGGCACGTCCCACTGGGAGGAGACCCCGAGGAAGACCTAGGACACGCTGGAGAGACTATGTCTCCCGGCTGGCCTGGGAACGCCTCGGTGTCCCCCCGGAAGAGCTGGAGGAAGTGTCTAGGGAGAGGGAAGTCTGGGTGTCTCTGCTTAGACTGCTGCCCCCGCGACCCGGCCCCGGATAAGCGGAAGAAGATGGATGGATGGATATATGCACATATAAATCATTTATAATAATTACATCAGTATTTCATAAAAAAACTAGAAAGCACATTTTGATTTAATGGTGTCTTCAAAACTAAATTTCTCATCAAGTTAGTGCCTTTTAAGCATATTTACATTTAGACAAAGTAAAAACTATAATAAAGCAAAATTCAGATCTGTCTTATTATTGAACTGATGTTCAGCTTTTCTTTTAAATAATCAAATCATTTTCTGATCATCAGTCATCAAAGCCCGGTAAACATTGCAGATTAATTTCACCAAGCTCACTAAAGAAAACCATACAGATTGTGTTTTCAGGTGTAAATGTAACATGACAAAGCGGTGATTGTGAGTTGTTTCCTTACTTTTTAATTAGTCTTTCAATTTACACCATTATTTGCTCATTCAGGTACGTTTACAAGACAAGGTTTTCCTTTGCGTTTTTCACGTACAGATAGCAACATTGTCAAAACGATCCCCATTCACACGGATCCGAGAAAACTACTAAAACGCTGTATTATTCATACCAGGCCAGTGGTTGGCGACGTCACTTCATAAAGAAACCCAACGCGCCTTAAGACTGAACACGTAATAGAGAGCCTAAGTCCCGCCCCTCCGCTTCCGGCTCATGGGACCTTATTTCGGAAAAAATATGTATGGAAGTCAATGGCGAGAGATAACTTATCTTTTTATTCCGTCTGAACTGTCCCCTGAACTACACATATGATGTTTGTCAATTTAAAAGGTAAATATGAAAGTCAAGAAAGTCGCAGTTTGTCATAAAACAGAAGAGTAACGTTTAGTTGTATGTGAAAATCGCTCGATGAACTACATCTCTCGTCTCGCACTATGTAGCCTACGTCACAAGATCCGTTGCTCGTATGTGTGTATTCTGGCTCAAAACACGAGTCAGGCATGACGGCGTAACGTTAGGATTATAATGTAAGACTATAGAAAAAATGACAGACGTTAGCTTCAGTAAAGTTAGCTTCATTCATTGAGAGAAAAGGTATGACGTCGCATGTGCGCCTTCTGGGTTTGTAGTCTTTGTAATTACGTATTTTCACAGTCTTATACCTCAACAGTTTTACATCAAACTGCGACTTTCTTGACTTTAAAATGTATCTTTTAAATTGACAAACATCATATGTGTAATTCAGGGCACAATTCAAACGAGATCAAAATATTTGTTGTCTCTCGCCATTGACTACCATACAATATTTTTCCGAAATAAGGTCCCATGGTGGTCGACCGGAAGGGGAGGGACTTAGGCTCTCTATATGCGATGCGTGTGACGTCACCGTTTTCACAAATTCACATGTTTGTAGTTTACACAGAGACGATAATGGTATTGTTTTTAAAAAATTCCGCTTTAAGGTCCCTAAAACGCTGTTGTTGTGTAAATGAACAGCCAAAATGTTACACACTTTTTAAAGTTCTATTTCATAATATTTGCATTATTTTATTTATGTACTGCGTATTATTTTATCATCCGATTTTTTTTTTTTTTTTTGAGCTGGCACTGCCTCCCTTGTCTCCTCGGAGGAAATGGCAATCACACACATATATTGTTGATTGCCAACCATGAACTACACAAATCTGTGCAATGTCTGATTTTGACAAAGTTGCTCTTGGTCATAAAGCTGTCACAAGAAACGTTATGATTGATGGCAGCAGGTTTTTGATGAGGTTGCAGGTGTCTCACTGGAACGACTGTAAGATTGAGACCTTCTGTTTGATTTCAGGCATGTGTGTGTTTCGCTGGGAAAATCCCCAGCAACAAAACCCCTCCCCCGGTGTTCCTCCCACCATGCCAGCCAAACAGAGACAAAAATGCACAACATTCTCACACACAAACATACCAAAACTAACTGAAGCTGGATTCAACCAGCTCAAATTGACAATCATGCATCTTTTGTTCCATGTTAGTTATAAAAAGTATAGTTCTAGTGCTTGGTGATGATTGATCAATACAGTGTTAACATGCACTCGGAGAGGTGTAAAGTAGGCCTTCTCGAGTAGTACTTCATACTACTTAAAGCTGCAGTCCGTAACTTTTTGGGGTTAAAATTGTCCAAAATAATTTTTTTTGACAAAGTACATAACCAGCCAGTGTTCAAAACTATCTGCTTGCCTAAGCTCGATTCAAAACGGTAAGCTTGTAATAATGTTTTTAATTCCAGTGGTACTGGTGGATTTCCGCTGGAAATTCGAGCATGTCTTTGCGTCATTACGTCACATCTGTAGTACTCATAAAGAAGGAGTCTCGGCTAGTAGGCTATATTGCGTGTGAGGATGTTGGAGGTGGAGATTTAAAGCCTTTTCTCACAGCACTTGATATAATTAAACTTCAACTTGATGGCGGATCCAAAAAGGTTCAAACGACAATCACCAGTGGCAACCGGAGATTCACCTGTTATAAAATGCAAAAGACTTCGGACTTCGGAGTGACTACAGAAGAAAAGAGAAAGTATAATTTGCACAGTTTGACGTGATATGATTAGCGATCGTTAGATTTAATCAGCGCGATTTACTGCAATGCTTTTTTCCCCTTAGTTGGTCAGAACAAAAGTGGATGTTACTTACTTGTTCAGATTACATTTTTCAGTGTATATTTTTATGTTGGTCAAACTTCCAAAAAATTGAATCTATGATTCCATTGCAGATTTCAACATATTGCGACAAAGAGGAAAAACTACGGACTGCAGCTTTAAAGACACTGTGTAGGATTTACTCCCATCTAGCGGTGAAATTGTATGTGGCTACCAACTGAATATTACTTTCTAGCCCCTCCCATTCCGAGAGCGTTTTAACTCCTACGGTGGCCGTATTATTTAAAATCTGCTAGCAGTCGCGAGTAATCTCCCCCTCGCATTCGTCACGGTGCCACTGAGTGTAAAAACGCGAAAGGTGAAGCTTGAATTTCCAGGTATGTCCCTCTTTGGCTAATGTATTTTTAAGATGGAGGCGCAACATGGCTTCCGTGACTTAAATTGTTTCTCAATTATTTAAAAATAAAAATTGTATTTTTTATCTTAATGTGACGAAGGTCAATAAATTACAGAATGTTGATTAGACTTGATTATTAGTTTTAAAAAACTATAATCAAATGTCAAACGTCAAACCAATCTAAAATCATCTGCTGAAAGTTTTAGCTGAAAATATTCAGGTAACAGGTTTCAGGATATGGGTTTACTTTAACATCTGCTGTGAGTTTCAAATAGTCAGAAAAGCGAGAAGAGTGATTTTGATAGATTTAGGTTTCTTTAGTGGTTTCATCAAAAATACTAAAATGAGAAAATCTCTACTTTCCTATACAGAATTCAATTTATAGCTTAGAGGTGTTTAACTTTGACCTAAATGTAGATACTTTTGTTTACTTTTACTGCATTTTTGGGGGGTAGGTACTCAGACTTTTAATTAAGAAGGAATTTGAGTATCTGTACTTTAACTCAAGCACAATTTGTCAGTACTTTTTACTCTCCTGCATACACAATAGCAGCAGCTGTGATGCACAACGCTAGCTACATAGATTTTGTTCACACACTGTGTCTTTCTGAGCATCTTATTGTCACACTTTTTTTTTAATGCACATCTAGAATTTTTTTGTAAATTCTTACTATTTCTGCCATATCTCAGTACCGGTTTACTAGTAGTGTATTAGCATTTTATTCTGAATTCAGGTCTTCTTACAGACTGAAAAATGTTCTCAAGTGAGTAGGCCTAAACATTTATATGCACATCTTTGACATTTTATTTTCATCTTGGTATTTCCGTCTAGCATTCTGTTATGCAATAGGCTATCCTAAAATCCATATAAATATACATACATTGGATAATATAGAAACATCTTACTTTTTTCTGGGTTTGTGCTTCCATTAGTTGGCTATAAGTTTCCTCCAGCACGTGCTCTCTGGTATTGGGTGATGTGAGAGGATGGATGACAGGCTGTTTTCCTCCATCAGCAGCTCTGTTTCAGGTTCCTTCACGGAAAGTGGCTTTATCTCCCTGTAAAATGAGAAATGATTTTACCATAGTAACTGAGAAGCTATCTGACTGATAACTGACTTTTCTGTAGAAAACTCAAGTCTGCAGAGCGAAAATTGTTAAGTCTGAGCACTTAGAAAAGTGATAGCACACTTTTGCTCAACGTGCCGCATGACTTGAGGTGTTATTCATGTTTGAACAAATGTTTAAATGAGTTAAGAGCCGAACATAAATACTCAGGGTTAGTGATTTCATTTAAACATTAAGGCCCAGTTTCACAAACAGAGCTTAGATGAAGCCAGGATAAGCCTTGGTTCATTTAGGGCATTTAAGCTTTTATGAATGTGCCTTAGAAAAAAACATTACTCGTGTGTGTCTGGAGACAAATCAATGGCAATGGCATTTTTAAGATATGTCAGTGCAAGTTGCTTCCAGTTAAAACAGCTTAAACATGAATTTCAGTATAGGAATATAGACTTAAGTCTTGTCTGTGAAACCGGAAGTAAACGCATTAGCAATAATAATACTTAATCATCAATTATTGAATAAATAAAAATAATTCATTTCAGTTCTGTAGGTCAAAGTTGGCCAGAATGGTAGTCGTGCCATCTTGCAATCTATCTTTATTTTAAGCTGTCTACGTCGACCCAGTTACAGTGTATTGTTGTGCGTTTCCCACTATTGTAACGTGGATAAAATCTAATGCTCAACGGACACAAAAGAAACATTTCAAACTATATTCTGAAAACCATTGTGTGTCTCTGCTACCTCTGGACGACAGTATTCATGTCTGGCTCTAAAATGCTGCAGTAAACTAAATGCAGGCCTTCACTCACTAAGCGTGAAGTACAAATTGCGTTTTACTTTAGGACAGTGGCAATGAGCTCTTTGGAGAAACATGAATGGTCTGTATATCTGCGAAGATATACTAGATACATGATTGCTTGACATACACCATTTTGATCAGTGAACTTTGACCTTGTTTACTGCCAATGACAGTGGCGCAAAACCAATTGAGAATATGTGTTATTTTTTACTGTGTGTGGGAGGGGAACTTCCACACTGTGTGGTATTAATATCCTCATGCCTCCATGCCTGCAGGGTTACTCCTCTGCCAGGAAACACATGACCTCAGCACACCTCCTCAAGAGCCCTGTACCTTCCTCTGATGTATACTGTACACATGCACATAGATTCAACTCCAAACACTGGCTTACTGCAGTTTCAGATCATGGATGTGCGGCTTGCAATTTGGCTTGGATGAAGATTGGATTTTGGAGTGCATGAATACCCACTGTAATATATCAAAAAGGTGTGGGTCAACACAAACAGCTCTGTGATACTTAAAATCGTGTGTGTGTGTGTGTGTAAGAGAGAGAGAGAGAGAGAGAGAGAGAGAGAGAGAGAGAGAGAGAGAGAGAGAGAGAGAGAGAGAGAGAGAGAGAGAATGAATGACTAACAGGTGCACACTGTTGTATTTCCTCCCATGGACGTCATCTCCCACTCTTCATTCTGTACTTCCTGTTTGCACAACAACTTCCTGTGACCTGTCCTGTTCCGTTGATCGATAGCCTGTTCTTGTGTGCTTGGTTTGTCCATTTTAGTGGACTTACAGCCGTTTTAGAACTCTATCCCGTTATGTCTGGTGTGGAGGAGCAATGTAAAGAAATTTTTTTCTGCTTATTGTTATCTTAATTCATGTTTATGAAAATGGATGTTGATGTTGATGTCCCCTTCAGGGGTTTTAACTAGCTAAAACAGCATGAAATACTTGGTCAAAGAAAATCACCTTACACTATATTCTTAACTCAATAAAGACTTTAAAGAGCCATTTCTGCCAAAAACATGTTTTATAAGAAGAATTGTCGAATATGAATGCATAATATTTTCATGGTTGACAGATTATATACATTTTATAGGCTCCTGATATGTTTACGATTTGTTTAATTCATAAAATAAATTAAAAATAGAACGATCCCTTGATGGGAACCCCTAAAACAGAACAGAACCCTTTAAGGTTCTATATAGAACATCTTCTTCTAAGAGTGATACTAGCCAGCCTGCTATGTTTTGGAGAGTAATAGGAAATACACAGAGTTAGCTGGCGTCAGGGCAGGGCTCGCTGATGTTTCCAGCAGCAGGGAAGGGCTTTCTTGAAGCCTTCAAGCTTGAAGGCAGGGCTCTCTCTCTCCCTCTCTCTCTCTCTCTCTCTCTCTCTCTGAGGCTTTCCACGGTGGGGTTACAGAGCTCTCTCACACTCAAACACAAAGCAAATTGTGTGTGAAAACAATGCTAGCTGTCTGACCGTCTCAGGGAGGGTGGGCAGAGAAGCCTTGACTGGCCTAGTTTAGACGACCCTGAGATGGCCAGACAATAGTCTTCAATAGAGCAAAATACAGCACAATGCAATATTCAATATAATCTCCAGACATCTTAGATATGGGTCTAAAAGCTCAATTCCAAAATGGTGCTGTATAGAAAAATACTAAAATTGGATATATCCTCTTCCAGACTTCTTCCTCTTTGGGGGTGTTTTGGTCAAGCCTTTCAACATTTTTACACTCCAGATCTGGCCTTGACCCAAAGACGGAAGGTTCTGCTCTTTCCATTGGAAATAGTCCCAAAAAGGATCTAGAGGACCACTTTCCTGCAGAGTTTAGCTCCAATCCTCTATAAATATACCTGGACTAGATAATCAAGGTCTTCAAGACTACTCTAAACTTCTGCTGCTCGTAGAGATCCACTTTCCTGCAGAGTTTAGCTCAAACCCTCATTATTCATTAAATTCTTGAACAAGGTAATCAATGTCTTCAAGACTACTTGCCACTTCTAGTCTCCAAGGATGTCCAAACCTGCTTCTAGGAGTCCACATTCCTACAGAGTTTGGAGCAAGCCTGAAATAAACTCACATAAACCAGGCAATCAATGTATACCAGGACTACTCAAAACTACCAGGCAAGTGTGGTGGAGCATTGGAGCTGAACTCTGAAGGAAGGTGGACCACAGCAGGATTGGACACCTCAATTGCAAAACATCTCAGGCTAAGAATTCATCATTTGTTTGTCTTTCATATTAACCTTCTTAAGGTGGTTAATTTTTACCTTTTACTTTGATTCTAGGGGTAAATTAGAAGAGGAACATGATCCTGGATCAACACTTCTACATGGATTTTCAGTCCCGGTCATGACTCATGGGGAGCCTCCACTCTCCACATCTCTCTTATCTGGCACACTTATGGAGCCAAAACCAACAAGCCTGCAAGGTTAGCAAAAAAATAAAAAATAATAATAACGTAATACCTGCTAACACTGCAGTGCACAGGGAATGGGACCAGAAGCCATAATGGATGGATGTCAATGGAGGAGAGGCTTCACTTTGCTGAATAATTTTTTTTTGGGGAAAACAGCTTATCATTTAATGAATCGACAGCCTGTTGGCTAATCTTCCACATGTTTGCTCTTAAACATTCGTTTGGGGTTTATCTATTTTTAGAGGTTACACTGAAAAAATGCTGTTTTGTAAGAGAAGTCACGGACAATTGCGTGACTGGTATGGTTCAGTTTACGGCACTTCTCATTCATTTCCGCAATGGTATCCGCAAACAGTGATTGACTATCGCACAACTCTGAATGAAATTCAGTGACGTCAAGGCTGTAATGTGATTGGTTATCAAGGTACACATGATCCAAGTTAGCCGTTACGCCTTCTCCACCGACCGTCATATCTCCCAAGACCATTTCTGATGGAGCTCTTACCTACAAAAATGTGCAGAGTGGTGGGTCTCAAGGACCAGGATTGAAAACAATCCTTGGCTTGAAGATAATGAGACATTGATTCAAACATCGGTTAACACACTGGATTTTGCCTTTCCTTTCCAAATCCATTACAAGACACTTTCCTCATGGTGCAGCTGGGTTGAGGATAAATCTAGATTGAAAGTTGTGTTAGAGCATATACATAAAATTGGGCTATATCTGTAAATGCTTCCTATTAGTTGGCTAAATTTGAGTTCCATATTGCCCAGGGTAAAAAAAGAACACTCTGTGGTCTTGTGTTTCTGCCATCTGAGGTTGGCATCCATTACGGTTTCTTTAAGGTGGCTCAAACTGAAAAAAAGTAGAAACCTCTACAGCAACCAATGCAAAAGGCCTGACATCAGTCCATTTTTGGCACTCTCCCCACCATTATCCCTGCTGCTGTTTTTCCCATCATCCTTTGCACCTTCCTGTTCTAAGATGCATCTCACTGTCCTCGCAGCCCTAGTTCAATTGCAGAGAGGTAATCTGAATCTCTCAGGGTTCGGCTGAAGGTAGCAGAAGCATGTCCAAACTGGGTTTTCTCTTTCCCACTTTCTTTCTCCACTCTGTTCCTCTCCCTCACTTGTCTTCTTGTCATCCAACAATAACACAACATGCTGGCTTCCTGTGTGTTGGGAGAACAATAGGAGGATAACTTTGATGGCGTGTGCGAATTTGCTGTAGTGCTTTTATCTCGGCCTGTAATCTCCTACAGTGTATTGAGAAGGGTCTGTGTTCCTGAAACAAAAAATAACATTCATTTTTCAGACGAATTCCTGAACAAAGTATATTATCAAAGGTCTATAACACATAAAGGAACGTAAAGCAGTGGTAGTCATGTAAAATTAATTTTAAACAATCATGTGTGCACCATTGCTGACTGTAATAGCTACCTCAGCTAATGTTGGCTTATGCCTAGCTGTCCTGAGCCAATCGTTAAGCTCCTAGTGTTCGGAAAATCCGCCATACCCATTAAGGATGATCTTCCAGCAGTTTGAGCCGTCATTCTTGCCTGACAAAACGGCTTCTTTCTCGAGATGAGCCACAACCTAGCACATCTTGTCAACAAGAAACACTTAACACAATATACTGCCACTTTAAAAGCAGAAGTTGCACACCTCGTCAGACAGAAAATATTTTAGGATGTGTCAAGATACAATCACTTGGATAAATTAGGCAAAATAGATGCATCTTGCCAAGCAACCCTTCTGTTCCGATGAATAAGAGATTCTATAAAAAATATAACTTTTGTTAATGGAAATAAAGCTAAAATAATTTAAAAAAAACTTAGACTTATTTCAGTTTTAAATTTTAGTTTAGTTTAAGTTGAAGCACTAAAATTACTAATAAAAACTAAAACTTATACCAAACTAAAATAAATAAATAAACGTAATAGTAATATTTAAATATATAAAACGACAAAAGCACATCAAATTACTTTAAAATTAAACAAATTAAAATGAAAACTGTTAATATACAAATGAAAGCTTAATTAAAACTATAATTGCTCACACAGATAGATTAGTATTTATATATGAAACTATAAAATACAATGTAATAAATCTAAGTGGGCAAAAAAGTTAAACTGTGAACCTTTTAAAAAGGCAATGTTTTTTGTATTTTAGGTGGGATGGATTCTCTTTGCATCCCCATTTAACTTTCTAATCCCAGTTATTGTTCTTCCATAATCCTGTTTTGTGTCAGAAAGGCCTCAAACACATTAAACTACCCCAAACGCCTTAAGACCTCCAGTTAAAAGCACAATCTGTAATTCTGGCAGCTGGCAGCCAGTTAATGCGAGTAAAATATCACCCCTTGACTTAATAAAAAACTCCCGTATGCTTCAGTCATTGTTTACAATCATGAGTGCATGGGGTTCATCTTAAATTGTGTCATCAATAAAGCTTGTGTCTGTAGATTGAGCATAACTGGACAATACTATGACTTTGGGTCAGTTTGGTCAGCTGTAGACAGATATAAGGCCACACACACACACACACACACACACACACACACACACACACACACACACACACACACACACACACACACACACACACACACACACACACACACACGTCTAAGAGCAGTCCATCTTTGTCATTTCTGAGCTGGAGTCTCATACAGCAGACAATGGTGGACTTCAATTCACACAGTCCCTCTGATGTGTCAGACATAAACTCGCTCTCTCTTCCTCTCACTCTCTGTCTCCCTCTCCTTCAATGCCTCCATTTATTCCATTAGACCCAGGGTATTCCCTGGGTCATCATTGTGTTGGTATCCAGGTTGCCAATGGCAACAGTCCCATCGTCTCACCCACACTCTGACACCATGTCTTTTGTCCATACATCTGACTGAGAGACAGAGAAAAGAGACAGTGAAGCAACGAGTGGGCAGGGGAGAGAGTGTGAAATTAGTCACGCAAATACCACCGAGCACAAGTGCGCCCCCTGTTGGTGGAGCAGAGAGAGTAGACCTGTGGGCGGATTGTGAGTGAAACGGATTGTGAGGGGAATCTGCAGGTGGACAGAATCTCGCACAGTGCCAAAATTCCTCAGCCAATCGCATCTCTTTCTCTCTCACTGCCTCCGTTTCTTGTTCTTTCGATCCCACGAGAAATTGAGGGAAATTTGAACAGAGATTCAATTCATTATTTAATTCAGTGTTTTTGATTTCTGATCTCGGTCCCCATAGAGAATTTGGGCATCCTATTTGACTGCAACTTAACGTTTGACACACTACTGTTGTATGTTTTCATCAACCTCGCCTTATTAAGTTAATCCCTTTTCATCCACGAGCAATCTTGAAACTGCAATACATTTTTGCTCGACTTCCGTAATTCGCGTATTATGCCTTTTCTCAGTCTTTCACTTCTCGTCTGCAACTAGAACAAAGAGAAGCACAAATATGACCACATTACTTCTATTTTAATTTCTTTGCACTGGCTTCCTGTAAAGGATCGACTACTTTTAACTCTTATTATTTGTCTACAAAGTCCTCAATAACCTGGCACTTCAATACCTAACTAATTTATTGCTCCTGCAATCCCCTTCTATAACCTTAAGGTCATGTGACCTTGGCCTACTCACTGTCCCGAATTAACCTCAAACATAGAGGCGATCACGCTTTTGCAACCGCTAGACTGAACAGCTTTCCTCTTTACATTAGACATGCACTATCCATCCCTGCTTTTCAAAATTAAGTATGTGTTCTGAGTTTGTCACACCACAGAAATTTGTTATTACCAGCCAAATTTGGTGGGCACGCACTGCCGATGATGGCACCAGTTGTCGGCGCGACAGGAGGATGAAGGCCGGTTCGGCCCCATTCACCAGTAACAGTAGCCTGGAAAAACCCAGACCACTTCCGGCAAATTTAGATTTGCTCTGCAAGTGGGTCTGGCAAAGAGCCCATTGAAACCCATTTCCAATCCGTCGAAATCGCGGCACCAATCAGAAACGTTGGGGCGGGCTTTACACGATGACGACAGAGCAGAGACGGTGACGCAGATTTTGTACATTACAGAGCTGGATGCCGCCGTGGAACATCACAACATCACTCGTTCGAATCCGCTATCGCGTCTGTTTCAAGGGATTTAAAATTGTAATTTTCGTTAACACAAACAGAGAATTGCTGAGAGTCTCAGATGTTTCTCCGTCGCTCTGCATACGTCATGTCATTCATCGCTCTGATTGGTTTTAGATCTATCCAATTGCGCCCAGAGCCATTTGAGCGACGTCCGTTGGTGACGCCCCTGTGGAAATGAATTGTCTATGGAGCTTTGCCAGACCCTAACTCAGTTACAACTGAGAGTGGTCTGGGTTTTCCCAGGCTACAGTAACAGCGGATTATCAGTGAATCCCAGTTGTCTCCAACAAAAGTTTATAAAACTATCCCATAGTTGATAGTTGTGATCCCCAGCTCTCCATCAAGGTGGCTCTTCACAAAATGTATCCACCTCTTCTTGATGTGTTTTTCGGTTTAAATATTTTACATTAAGGACACCGATCTGTCCAGGTAATACGCATTTCCGTGACGAAGGCACATAGCTAGCAAACTGTAGGCTGTAGTAACTAATAGTACTGACAGTAACTCGCAATTGAGCGACAAACTGATGCGAATGTGCTCTATTGTTAGGGGTGGGGCCAGCGTCAGTGGCTCCAGTGCATCATCAAGTAGGGGCGTGTCCAGGAGTTCAGGGGCTCCAGTGCGTCATCGAGCCCCTGTTTTAGCCCCGCCCAAAAAATCCGGAACACAGCAATCGTGAAAAACTGCTTAACGGTCTAACTCCACAATTCAGTACTTCACAGTTCACAGTCTTTGTAATATGTTTTAGCAATACATTTCTAAAATTTATAATGTGTTTGATTCTTTTTTTTGAATTGCCTTTACAGGGACTTTAAGTATGGTATTTTGGGTCTCTTGTCTATTGCTTATTTTGTTTTTATTTCTGAATCTTGTTCCCTTTTAAATACATTGTGGTTCTTTTATTCATTGTGCAGCATTTTCATCAACCTTGGTTGTGTTTTAATGTTCTCTATAAATAAATATTGATTCATTGATTGATTGATTGATTGACTGATTGATCATTAATATTAGTTAATGCATTAGGTAACATAAAATAACAATGAATGACACTTTTACAGTATTTATTTAACATAATGGAAAAGATAAATTGATGTATTCCATTGATGTACAGTATTATTTTTTTATTGAAAGTGATTGTGCGGTTGTGCGATAACATTGTGATATATGACTACAATTTAAAATAACTGTTTCCTATTTTTCCCATTTAAAAATTTAATTTATTCATGTGATGACAAAGCTAAATTTTCAGCATCATTACTCTTCAGTGTCACATGATGCTTAAGAAATTATTCTAATATGATTATTTGGTGCTTATTATTATTATTTCTTATTATTATTAATGTAGAAAACAGTTGTGTTGCTTAATATTTTTCTGGAAACAGTAATACATTTTATTATTTGGTGAATAGAAAGCTAAAAAAAAAACAGCATTTATTTGAAATCAAAATCTTAACATTATAAATGTCTTTACTATCACTTTTGGTCAATTTAATGCATCCTTGTTGAATAAAAGTATATTCTATAAAAATAAATAAACCAGACATCCAAACTTTTGAATGGTAGTATAGTTATAAATTAACTTATAGATTAATAAATGCTGTAATAATATTGTTCATTGTTAGTTTAATACTTTTATTCATTTAGCAGATGCTTTTATCCAAAGGAACATCTCACTTATTTTTTTCTAATGATACATTGTAAGTTTTAAAATAAATTCTTAATATATAATAAATATATAATATAATAAAGCTGCTGTTTCATTAAATTGCCTGGCACTCAATTAGTACAAGTAGATTCAAACATTAAAAAAAAATAATTCTCAATGTACCATCTATTTCTCTACGGTCTTCCCAGAACCCCTTGGCACAAAAGTGTCCTGTATAGTCTCTGGAAGAACATTGTCTAAACGATAAAACTATTTTTCATTATAATCAAACAGATAGAAAATATTGGCCCGAATCAGGAACTGGGTGAACCTAACCTGCCCAATTCAACCTTCCTCAGCAATCTAAAAATGGTCTCGATAATATCAATTATGTTTCCAGATTTCTAACAACCTCAGCATGTCTAAGATTCAAAACCAGCTTTATCGTGCTCTCTGTCTCTCTCGCTCTCTCTCTCTCTGTCTCTCTCTCTCTGTCTCTCTCTCTCTCTCTCTCTCTCTGTCTCTCTCTCTCGGTCTCTCTCTCTCTCTCTCGAACAGAGGAAACTGCAATACAATGATAACGGCTGTGAACACAATAGACCCTAGGAGCACATTCACACCGGCAGGCCAAGTTTAGCTCGGAAAGGTCAGCACACACAGACCTCTATTCCATTATTCTCAACATCATCCTTCAGTGGACTTGCATTCGGCTAATAAGAGTGGAGCTTGTCTTTTTTAGTACAAGGAGGAAAGTCTGTATGACGTGCGCGGTTTGTAGCCTGGGAGAGCTGTGCTCCGTATTCCAACAATCCCAGGGGTTTGTTCTGGGAGTGAATGTCTTGATGATGAATCATCAGGATTGACTTAAAATGCATCCATATTTAATGCTGCATGTCGTTGGAAAAAATATCACAAGATAATGAAAAACCTGACATGCACCAATCAGTTTCAAAAAAGGCCAATGTGTGTCAAAAAAACATCAACCCTAAGGATTTTGGCCATATTTTTCCAACTGAGACAAGTTATATGAACCATAAAACATTTATTTACGGTAGTCATAAGGCAAAATCTGCAATCATTTAGTGTGAAATACTCACCAATGGCTGTTTAAAGCAACACTAAAGAAGATTTTTTTACCTTAAAATAATGTTTCCAAAATCGTATCAGTGGTTCATCAAGTCGTAACAGGGTGAAAGGCACTTCTGGATTCGCTTTGCGGTCCTTTATCTGCTATAACCGCACTATGCAAGTTTGCCAGATCGGGTCGCATTTCTGTAGTTCGAATGAGACATAAGAAAACTACAAATTTGGCTTGCTTTACGTCAAGCGTTACAATAGTCATTATTTTGTTTTTCTTTGTTTCTGATGTCACAATACATCATACTTTCATGAAATCATGCAACATACTCTACCTAGTCTGTGGACATCATTCATTCCAAAGCCGGTGCTGGATAAACAGCGAGCGTCCGTGCGACAGTAGCTGCGGTAGGCTAAATTATTTACAACAGTGGTAATGGACAATTCCGCTTCCAACCTGTAGAGCGACCGCAGTTCTTTAGTGTTGCTTTTACTGCCTTTGTGATAAATCTGCAGTGTGACTCCCATGACTGCCATCTATTTAAGAGCCAATAAGCGCAGAGCAAATATAAAAAGTTACAAATATTAGTACCATCTTGTCAATATATATATGCAACATAAATATCCCAGTTTAGCATATTCTTTTCATGTTATGTATAATCAACATTACCTTGCTTTGAGTAGAATGAGTCTTCCACAAATTCACTCTTTCACCCAGCCAACAACAGACACCCCAAGTGAGCTTTTTGTTTTCCACAACAAAATATTGCTACCAGATCTTACTTCAGATGCTGCAGCACCATTTCATTTTCTTGTGTTAATATTGTAATGTCAGAATGTGACATGATTGAGCTCCCTTCAATGCTGTCAAGATATTAAATCTGATTGGGTGTCGCATAGTATGCCTTGACTTTTATGATTTTACAATCTAACAAGCAATCATTATTATGAAAATGGGGACAAAAAAAAAAAGTTCAATAAAAATAAATAAATAAAAGTACCCTAATTTACCCTAATTATAGTAACCGTGTAGACACAACACCTAGGCCTAATTTTAGAACCTATGTCCCACCAGGGATTGAAATGTCATCGTAGTTCTTCATTATAATATCTAACATGCTTGAGATTTCCAGAAGCTGCTCCTTAAGGCATCTGGTCTGGGAAAAAGGTCACAGTATTCAAAGAAAAAGGTCTCAACCACACCGTGGCGTCTTGCAAAGGTTATCACAGAGAATGGATGAACATTTATTTGGACTTTTTGGGGGGTTTTGCAATCAGATACAGGTTTATTTTTCACTGAAATTAACGGTTTTAGATCTTAACCTATTAAAAGGTTATATTAAGCAAACTTTTTAAACCAGTGGGGTGTTAATTTATGGAGCAAAATTGTTTTACACAATCTGTTCCCTGTCGAGCCAACATGGCCATCTGTTTTGTGCAATGTGTGAAGCTTAAAGGGATAATTCATCACCCCAAAATGAAAATGACCCCATGGTTTACTCACCCTCAAGCCATCCTAGGTGCATATGACTTTCTTCTTTAAGACGAACACAATCGAAGTTATATTACAGTTTTTCTCAATTGTTTACACAGTGGTACTTGAGACACAATGACCACAACATGTAACTCATGCACCAATCCCCTGAACCAATTCTGCTAAACTACAAGCACAATTCCTGCTTCCTGCAAATTGCAGTTCTAAAACACACTTTTTTCAAAACCCTGCACACAATTATCTGCATTTGACACAATTTTCATGCAGAAAATCTCTTGTTTTAGCAAGGAACACACTGCCATTCAAATATGCACACTGACTCATCACATGGGCAAACACCCGTCACACATGCAGTTTTACAATTAGCAATCAGAGCTTTAGCATAAAAGACCGAAACAGAAGAGAGGATGCAGCAGTTTTTCTGTGTGTTTTTTTTTTTTTTACTGTAACTGTATACAGTAAATTATTCTGTTGTTTTGTATGTAGACCAATGTATGTGCAACTTTGTGTTGGGATGTACACTCTGTACATTGTTTTCGTGGGAAAAATTACATATATTTGTTACCGTGTATTTGTGGTTGCTGAGTATAAAAACAATATTCTCAAATATTTTACAACACACTTATGTATGTACTGTCTGTAGTAAGTTCAACACTCAACAAAAAGGCCTAAGTCGTTATGATGAATGGAGAAGAAGTGTTTTCCATTCATCATAGTGTTTTACATTGAGCACATCAGTGTTCAACTGGGTCTTATAAATTTCTATTCATATGATGGCTTGTGTGTGTCATTTGAAAACAAAATACCATTTTGAGAAGAAATAACATTGTTTTGAATGTCAAGTTTTATTTTGCAGGAGAATTGAGGGGTTTTGCCCATTGTGTGTGTATGAGGCATGCTTTCAGAAAATGTGTGTAAACAATCGAGAAAAACTGTAAAAAAAAATAATACCCTGGCTCTTCCAAGCTTTATAATGGTAGCGAATGGGGGGTGAGATTTTGAAGTCCAAAAAATCACATCCATCCATGATAAAAGTAATCTGCACAGTTCCGGGGGGTTAATAAAGGCCTTCTGAAGTGAAGCGATGCGTTTGTGTAAGAAAAAGATCAGTATTTAAAACTTTATCAACAAAAATAAACTTGCTTCTGACAGGCGGTAATGCACATTGATTTATGGAGTGACCTCTGACCTGCCGGAAGCATGTGATTTTAGTTGATAAAGTTAAAAAAAAAAAAAAACAACCCATCTCTTTACTTCAGAAGGCCTTTATTAACCCCCTGGAACCATATGTATTACTTTTATGATGGATGCACTTTTTTTTTACTTTTTGAAATCAGGACCGCCATTCACTACAATTAAAAAGCTTGGAAGAGCAATTACTTTTTTAAATATAACTCCGATTGTATTCATCTGAAAGAAGATAGTCAAATACATCTAGGATGGCTTGAGGGTGATTATAAAATGGTTTGTTCCAATCCTTGATTCTGATTGGTCAATAGCTGTTTTATTCGCAATAAAACACGGCTATGACCGCTTCACCCAATGGTTCTTCTATGTATCAATACAACACCCCTAGCAACCGCTCTTATCAACTTAAACACATGTTTGATTTCATTGATATTGTTCATTGAAGTATTGTGAGAGATCGGGTAAGCGAGTGTACCTGCATTTACAGTAGACATAGCATTTTCCTTCAGGGTCAGTCCTTTTCATAATAATAATTTTTTTTTAAATCCGTTGAAATGTCCGCTGCGATATCTTAGGTTTTCACGTCCTATAGTCATCTGTCAGTTGCGTCTTTCTTTTCCGTGATCACAAGTTTAAGTCCTTTCAATGTAAAAGTCTTCTCTACTGACTAACTCGCTCATAAAGACCGTCTTTGCCGCCATCATAATGTATGTAACTTCTGTTGCTGCACGGTCAGGGACTATTTTTTCCAGCGGAAGGAAGGCGTTTAGTGATTTTACTTCATGAAAGTGGCATAGATACATATTTTCGGCTTTAATATTTGCATTGTGTGGTAACCGTTTTATAAAAGCAATAATAATAATAATAAAATGTTTAATTTATATAGCGCCTTTCCCAAGCTCAAGGACGCTTCACAATAACAGTAGAGAACAAACAATAATTTCAAACATGAGTGGACAATAGACATTTGCCCAGTCCAAGCGATCACAGTTGCGTTTCGCAGTGCAAGTGTAGTAAACAGAAACAATAATCAAAAAATTAAATAAAAACAACATTAATCATCACAATGACAGTAAAGAACAAAAAATACGTTTGGACAATAGACATTTGCCCAGTTCAAGAAACGAGCGTTTGCAATTGCATATCGGTTTGCAAGAATACAAACAGAAACAGTAACAAAAAACAAAACAAGACTATTTACAGAGAGCATGGAAGATCGGCAGCTGAAGCAAAGGTCTGGTGCAACAGACTAATGGTGCGTAAGGAAACTGGTTAAGAAAAACATGTCAAGAAAACGTCATGACGGATAATATTTTTTAAACAGATGGGTTTTGAGTTTAGACTTAAATTCATGCAGTGTTGTTGTTGTCCTAAGAGCCAGTGGAAGAGAGTTCCATAGCTTAGGGGCTATAACTGAGAAAGACCTGCCACCCATGGATGAAAGGCGAAATCTCGGCTCACAGAGGAGTTCACAGCCAGAAGATCGGAGAGGTCGAGGAGGGAGTAAATCAGAGAGATATGAAGGAGCAAGACCATTGAGTGACTTAAAGGTAAGCAGAAGAATTTTGTAAGTAATACGAGAAGACACGGGTATAGCCAGTGGAGGTCAAACAGAATTGGAGTGATATGAGCGGATCGTTTAGTGGAAGTTAGCAGTCTTGCGGCAGAGTTTTGAATATATTACAAACGTGAGATAGAGTGTGCTGGTAGTCCGGAAAAAAGAACATTACAGTAGTCGAGGCGAGATGTGATAAATGCATGTACCAGCCAATCAGCGTCTTTTGGAGTGACATAGGGACAGAGTTTGCAATGCGGCGGAGTTGAAAAAAATGCAGCTTTACAGAGTTGACTAATATAGGCGTCGAAGGTCAGTGAAGGGTCCAGAGTGATACCCAAGTTTTTGGTATAAGGTACTCGAGGCTAGTGCTGTATCGTGAATAAGTCACGCCTCTCATTCTTTATTGCTTACGTAAATCATGGAGAAATTTACATTTTTGGGTGAACTGTCCCTTTAAAGTATTTTACACGTTTTACCAAAAAAAAAAAAAAAGAAGAGTATCAAATGCATGTTTTTCATGTTTGACAGTAACACCTGTTGACCATCCACATTCTCAGGAACAGCAGTAGCCTACAACATGCCGAAATGTAAAACTGCTCGATCTGAACTGCTCCATTTTCCCAGAAATCAAATGTGCTCATCTTAAAGCCACTGAGATCAATGTGAAACCACCACCATACCACACATCAAACATAAATGCAAAGAGCCTGAGGCACTGACGTTTCAAAGCACACATGCTGTGTCTACCACTAAACAAGAGCCTGATCTAGCCAGAGGACTTTGATGAACCACATGACTGCTTCAACCAAGCCAAAGAAACCAGGAGCTTTAGATGTTTAAAAAGGAATATCTTACTCAGATACACCCATATTCTGCCCTCTGGGTAATTATTGTTTATTGCACCAACAAAAAAAACTGAAAAAGGAGAAAGACAGAGATTCAGTTTAGTGAGCGGAGTTTGAACGAAAATTAAATACTTTCTACTCTCCTCTGAGGTTCAAATGTGATGATAAAAGCTTGTTGTGTCCTGATAAGTGTCCTACTGAGGACTACATACATACTGGGAGATTTGACAGCGAGCCAGCAGGCAACAGCGGCATGCAGTCTCGTCTGCGTGTGGGTGAGCAGAAAGGATCTTTATCAGTCACAGAGGTCATAAATGTCTGTGGCTATGCGTGATTATCTATCCATACGCCAACGATCATAATCATTGTCATTCTGTGCATTTTACCATATTTAACTCTCTCTTTTTCACCCACTCCACTTTCTCCTCTCTTTCAATGCACCCCCATAGCTGTCTGGGTATTTGACCCCAAAAATCCCCACCTCCCAG
Organism: Phoxinus phoxinus; assembly: GCF_949152265.1. Taxonomy (NCBI): domain Eukaryota; kingdom Metazoa; phylum Chordata; class Actinopteri; order Cypriniformes; family Leuciscidae; genus Phoxinus; species Phoxinus phoxinus. The sequence continues at coordinate 19,983,834 of NC_136876.1, forward strand.
TCCAACACAATATACCTCTTCCTTTATGTGGAGTTCAGCTGAGTTGTGAGGACAAGCCATTAGAAGACTTGAGATCCGTTGAATTTACTTGATGAATTTAAATAAGTTGAATTGAAATAATTTGGTTCACCCAAAAATTTAAATTCTGTCATTTTCTTATCCTCATGTCGTTCCAAACCTGTATGCATTTCTTTCTTCTGAAGAACCCAAAATTATGATATTTTGGTAAATGTTGGGGTCCAAACAACACAGGAGCCCATGGAAATTCTCAAAATATCTTCTTTTTGCATTCAGCAGAAAAAAAAGTCATGCAGGTTTGTAATTAGATGAGGATGAGTAAATGAGAGAACTTTCATTTTTGGGCGATCTATCCCTTTAAATTGAGATGACTTGGGATGAGAAAATTTCATTTGAGTTGACGATGAGATGACCTCAAGTGAGATGAGTTGACTTGAAAAAAAGTGACTTAAGTTGAGACGAGTGGACTTGAGTAGATTTGACAAAATGAGATGAGTTCAGATGAGGTCACTTGAGTTGAGATTTAAGCCCACCGGCAACTATAGTTGCCGCAGTGTATAGTTGTCATTTTCCTTTTGTAAGTATTTTTCTAGATGTTATCCATGTTTAATGTCTCAATGACATGCAAGCAAACAACCAAGTAAAGGATTTCAAGAAGAAAAAAAAGGTATTCACTTCCTTCCTGTCACATGAGGCTGTCAACTTCCTATGCCTACTTCCAGGAAGCATGGCAAAGGCAAACCCTCCCAAAAAAAGGTCATTTTCATGTTAATAATAAGATTTTTTTTGTTGACATATATATATCTACATAATCATGAAGGTCTCTAGAATCATCCAAACAAAACAAATCTTACAAGAGATCTATAGTTTTTTGTATACTTAGTCAAAAGTCCAAGCGGCAACTATAGTTGCCGGTGGGCAAATGCCTTGTAAGTACATATATCATGGGAAAATGGATTATACTGTGTTAATAGGTTAATAAATCAAGGTTATTGGTCTTGTTTAGTGCATAAACATAACTTAACCCTTTAAATGACATCTGTATGCACTGTTATTTTTGTTATTTGCCATTTTGTTATTTGTTTTTTTGTTTGTTATATAGATATATTTTTTTCTTCATTCTATTTATTTGTATTTATTTATTTATTTTCATTTAACTTTTTGATACACAATGCCCTGATATGGCTGCACTTTGTTCTGAACTTTGTTCCACCACTTTAACCCTTGTGCGTGTTTCGTTTGTGGTTTACAGTCGGGCTGTTTGGAGTCTTAGAGCCCCAGGCAACAAAATGTAGGCTAATATTGTAACAAAAAAATTGTTTTTTGTTTTTGTTTTCACAATGTCATTTTACTCAGTTTATTAATGTTTTTACTTCACATTTGAAAATTTTTACTCCACAAAATGTATATAAATAAATGTAAAAAAAATATTTTTAATATATAGAAAAATATTTTAATATATAAAAAAAACATTTGAATTTTTTTTTAAATGTCAAATTCACCTTATAAAAGACCCACATTTCTAAATTTCATTCATTAAGATAACATGGATAATTTGACATGGTTTAGTGTAAGATTTTTGCCCATATTTCGGAAAATTCCATTTTAAATGTAAAAAAAAAATCACTTTAACCAGTAGATGGCTGCAGAGCTCTAAAAGGCATACTTTTCACAAATCATATCTACATATTATTATTAATTCATAATATGTATATGAATACAACTGGAAAAAGTTGTGAAAATATGTCTTTCAGTTAGTCAAATAGCAAATAGCCATCTACTGGTTAAAGTGATAATTTGTTGCTTTAAAAACTGCATTTTCCAAAAGATTTGCAAAAATATTACACTAAATCGTGTCAAAAACTAAGCCGAGGACGGCGCGCTGGTTCTCTCGCGGCGCGGGCTCCTCTTCTGACCCTGGCGTTTCCTTCCAGGCCCCGTCCACTGCTTGTTCCGGCCGAAACGAGCGTCCGGTTCGGGGCGGCCGCGGGGCGCCACGGCGGGCTGTCTAGGCTGTCCTTGAGCCTGGCGAGGAGCCGAAGAAGAGCGGGACCTCGCAGGTGACTGGAGTGAGCGACGGGGCATCACGTGGCTCATCGCTTTGGCGCGCTTCTGCGTCTCGGAAAAACGCTCCGTGACTGATTCCACGGCGTCACCAAAGAGGCCGGAGGGAGTGACTGGAGCGTTCAGGAGCGTCATGCTAGTCCTTCAGGTCAGCTAGGGTTAGCCATAGGTGCCTGTTGAGGACGACCATAAATCCCATGGAGCGGCCGATAGCCTGTGCAGAGCGCTTGGTGGCCATCAGTGCGAGGTCCGTTGCCGCGCGCAGATCCCTGATGACGTCAGGGTCCACTGTGCCGTCGTCCAAGGATTGGAGCAGCTTTGCCTGGAACACCTGCAGGATTGCCATGGCGTGAAGAGCTGAAGCTGCCTCCCCCGCAGATGCATAGGTCTTGTCTGCCTGGTGGGCTGTGAACCTGCACGGCTTGGAGGGCAGGCTGCGGTCCGAACCCAGCGCAGACGAAGACGGGCACAGGTGCACGGCAACGGTCTCCTCGACGGGAGGCATGCGCACATACCCGTGGGCTTCCGCCCCGTCCACGTGCGCGAACATGGCCTGCGTGTTAGAGTGGGTGCGCGCCGATTGGGGCGCAGCCCACGACTTCACCACGTGCTCATGGACGTCCGGGAAGAACGGGGTACTTCTCCTTGATGCAGTCTGACGACGGCTCGACTGGAGGAACCACGAGTCCAGCTTGCTTCTCACCGGCTCATCCGGGGCGCTCCACGTGAGGTCCAGCTCCGTGATGGCCTTACCGAGGACCCTGACGAGCTCCTCCTGGAGGTCTGCAGGGCCCTCTTGGTCGGGGCGTTCTGATTGAGACGCCCATTCCTGTTCCGACGCCGAGAGCGACATGGAGTCGTCTTCCCCGCCAGCTCCGAAGGAGACGAAGTTCGCGACGGAGAGGGGGGGGGGGGGGCGAAAGCTCGCGTCCACGAAGCTGACAGCGTCGAAAACCTCGTCCTCGGGCGGGGGAGGGCCCACCAGCGGCTCGCTGGCGGCAGTGGGCCTCATCCCTACTGTTGCTCAAGCCACTTCCCTTATGGCTCTGAGGGCGCGCACTGGCAGCTCGGCGCAGTGGGCGCACGTTTCGTCATTCAGTGCCGCTTCGGCGTGGGCGAGGCCCAGGCACGTGACACAGAACTCGTGAGGGTCGGGCGGGTCCAGGGGGCCCGCACATATCTGGCATGTAGTAGCCATTGGATGCTTCGAAGAAAAGATGATAGTCCTCTAATGCAACTTCTACGATGACTGATTTCTAGCGTGAAGAAAGAGATTCTGACGCAATTGTCACGCCCATGCATTTTATACTGCCCGCGAACCTGTCAGTATTTGCATGCTTCGCGTCAATTGGCCAGCTGTCCCTCAGCTGGCATTAGCTTATAAGATTTCAGCAAAAATGGAGAAGGGAGGAGTTCCCATATACGTCTCAGTTGACGTAATGTTGAAGTTACCTCCTTGAAAGGGAACTGCATTTTCCAAAAGATGTGCAAAAATCTTACACTAAACCGTGTCAAATTATCCATGTTATCCATGAATGAAAGTTAGAAATGTGGGTCAAAAAGACCCCGAACAGCACAGAAGGGTTAAGACAAATGGATTTATTGTTTGTTGTGTTTTAAGATTTAAGAATTTTACTAACACCTCTTCCATGATGCCAAATGTTCTCCTCCTATTCATATTTTACATTGAGGGGGTGCATACAACATATTTGCCCACCGGCAACTATAGTTGCCGCACATTCAAATACCATTTTCAAGAAAAAAAAAAAAAACCTGGGGAAAATAAATGCAGAATATGTTCATATAGGACACTATTAACACGACTATATGCATGAAACCATTCAGAAAAATTTGGGCACAAATGGGTTAACTTGAGTTGGCCTGTGGTGAGATTCAATGATGACATTAGATGAGATTGGCCTGAGATGAAATGCAATGATGAGACAATGATGAGATTAGTTGATTTGAGTTGGGATGTGCGGAGTTCAATTTGAGTTTGAGTTGAGATGCACTACATTCAATTGAGGTGAGTTGGGAACAGCTAAACTGAAGTCCTCAGAGAGGAGAGGTATTGTGTTGGACTGGGAGGTGGGCATTTTTTAAGTTCCCTTCATTTAAGGGGCAAGAGCCCAGGCGGCAGAAGCTTTGGGGCCTCGAAAAAAAGGGTACAAAAAGAAAGTTAGCAGATTTGTGGAGTGAGTGAAAACAGTAAGGAATGAATCGAGGGCTTCAGACATTAAACCCGGAAACAAGTTAGCATCTTTGCACTTGGTTGCATTGTCCTGAAGTCAATGGGTTTATTAAATCTGTGGCTATTTAGCTCAAAATATGAGCTTGATAACCTTATAATCTATGATATTAATTGCATCATTAATACCCCACTCGTGTTTTTTAAACCTTTAACGCATCAGTTGCAAACAAGTGGCTAAATGGGACTACCGAGATTGTCAGGGACAGTAAACATCACTTCAAACAAAGAAACTCACCTACTCACTAGTTTGCTTGCAATCTTGTCTATAGCATTCTAACACAAACTTTCCAACTTGTAGATTGAAAAAAAAAAACTAAAAACTTGTTATTTTATTGGCAAACTTGAGCTTAGGCGACAAGTTGTGTTCATTTGTGAAAATTGTTAATAAAACATGTAAAAATCAATGTTGGGCACAGAGCTTATTTTCTGCAATAATCCAAAAGCCAATGGAAAAATCCAATTGGGTTTTTGTCGTGTGAAACAGGATGTTGTTAACTGTTGGCATACACAATTGTTTAAGCGTAACATACTGTGTAGAATAACAGTACAATCTCAAAAACATCCCGAAGTGTGTCGGTCTGTGTGCGGGTGGATCGCATATAATTATATAATTAAGGTCTTGTCTGATTGTTCTCTAAGAGAGGGCAAACGGGCCGTTTGAATGTGTATCTCAGCGATTAGGGACTTTTCAGAGTGTGTGTAGGAATGTGGTGCGCTTGGCATTTTTGAGGAAAAGGGCAGCTCTCCGCTTGAGAGTGCCAGCGCTGCGGGATGAGATCATGACTGGAGATGCCCACTCGCTGGATACAGCGGCACGACTTTTGCCCCCTCGCTCCCTCTCTCCTAACAGCTGGGGGAATTCCAGACCTGTTAGATTATGGATCGAGGAGATTAAGATTTGTAGGCCTAAATCAGATTTAATGTCTCTGTTGTGCTCCTGCCCTCGTAGCTGGAACATTTTAAACTCGTCGAACCGACTGGCTTTCTTGCTTTCTCATTCAGGGCCGGATTTGGCTGTTCGCTGATAAGCTGTGTGTGTACGAGGTGGCAGGCAGGCCGTTTGCTTTGCAGATAGTACGGTAGTGCTATTGTTGCGCAGCAGGAGTTGTGCAAGGGATAAGAATAATCTGGAATAACGCAGGCGTGAACAGAGATTACGGCCGAGGTGAAAGGCCCGGTGGACCTGCGGCCTGCTGCGCTATTAAAACAAAGATAGAACAAATGCACGCTTGATACAGACTCACAGAGGCATTACATAAGAGCCAGCCAGACTTCATGCCCTTTAGCCAAACACGGCACTTATCCCATATCTAACACCAGAGCCCTTTGGCTTTGCCTCTGAATTAAATGTCTGTTCAAGTCACTTAAAAGGTCACAGAGATGCCATGTGTGAATTTCATGGTGGATAAGGACAGCAGTCTGGGACACTGTCTGGTTGGCTAAGGGAGAAAAGGTGCGTTCACACTAGGCTTTGAGCATGTGACATTACTGTGTCAAGAATATAGTATGACAGCACCAATATATGATGTTGCATTTATTTTTAATAAATAAATCATAGAGGTGGCATGAAACAAAGTTTTGATAGTCTTTTTTCCCTTGTGATGTATATCTGAGTGAAACGGCTTCTCAAATAAGAAAAATACTTGATTTTGTCTATCGGAAATTGATTGGATGGTTGGATGATCTGCTATTGCTGTGATGTCATGTGAGTGACAGGTTGCCCCGCCTTCGCGTCAGTAAACACATCATCAGAGAAGAGAAAAGATGAGGTGCAAGAGCGAGGGGAAGATATTTTTATTCAAGATTACAAGAGCACATGAATTAAACAAAATAGTGATGTGCACTGATGAATCTTTAATAATTATTAATGCATTATTATAGCGAGGAGATCCATCTGTGACGTTCAGACCCATTATTGGCCAAACATCTTTTCAATATACAAATTGGCAGGTCAAAGTTCACCAAACTTGAATTATTAGTTTAACTTCTTATGGTTTAGTATATTTAACCACTGTTTATCTCTCATCCTTGTTTTGTTTTGTTTTTCATTGCAAATTTTTATTGATTTTATCTTGAGAAACTTCACAAGCTACCAGTGAATTCAAAGTTTGCTCTTCTACCCCACATTACCGGTTTTGAATTACATACTGTATCTTACATTAAAGCTTTTGCGGCGACTACATCAGTGTTAAGATGAGAGCATTATTCAGTTGACCCATACGCCAAAAATACGTTAAAAAAAACAAGCAGATAATCAAAAGAGATTGCTCAGATTTTAGAAAAACACTGAACATGAAAGGATATCAAAATAGAAAAGAGTAAAAAATAACTGATTCCCAGGACTTTTCAACATGGCTTTAAGTTCCCTTCATTTGCCCCCTTGTGTCCCTCTCTCCTTTTTTGTTCTGTGTTTTTCCCCACCCATTGAGAGCAATGTGTAGGCCTATGTGAAAGAATGTCATCATGAGACGCACAGACTGCTCTCTACAGTGTTTCCCATCCAAAAATCATGTCCAACTCTGTTGTGTCCAAATTCACATGCTTATTTCATTGGCTTGCACATGACAACAGCCCAGATTGTGCCATTAACTTAATCTACCATATGAGTGAGATGTAATTAAGTATTTCTCATTTTCACATTAAACCTAAATTAAAATGTATAATAAAATAACACTGTTTGGGGGTGGCTTTAAAACAATATACATTTTACCTGTGAGCTGAACACATGCAAACAAGCGAGATAAATGTGAGACAACCTCAGGCCTAGAGCACTCTCTGGTGTCGACTTTGTGTAAATGCTCTTTCATTACGTTTATAAAACGCTTAGTTCCAATCCTTGATTCTGGTTGGCCAATAGCTGTGTTTTATTCACGATAAAACACCTAAGACCGCTTCACCCAACGGTTCTATGTATCACTACACAACACCCTTAGAAACCACTCTTGGCAACTTAACCACATGTTTGATCTCATTGATATTGTTCATTGAAGCTATAGCAGAGTATTGTGAGAGGTCGAGTGTAAGCGAGTGTACCTGCATTTACAGTCGATATAGCATTTTCCTTCAGGTCAGTCCTGCCTCCTATATATTCATAATAAATAAAAAATCCGTTTGAATGTCCGCTGCGATATCTTGTCCTTTTAAGGGGTTTGCGTCTTCCTTCTCCGTGATCACAAGTTTAAGTCCTTCCAATGTAAAAGTTTTCTCTACTGACTGACTCGCTCATAAAGACCGTCTTTGCCGCCATCTATTGGCGAAATAATGTATGTAACTTCTGTTGCGGTTTACGGTCAGGGACTATTTTTTCCAGCGGAAGGAAGGCTTTTAGTGATTTTACTTCATGAAAGTTGCATAGATTCTTATTTTTCGGCTTTGATATTTGCATTGTGTGGAAACCGTTTTATAAAAGCAATAAGGTACGAGAGGCTAGTGCTGTATCGTGAATAAGTCACGGCTGAAGGGCGTTGTTAGGCACGACGCAAAGCTGGTTACCTTTGCTTAAAAGAAGTTTATTTTTATTTTATTTATTTTTTGTATCAATTATAAATTATTTATCCATCCACATAATTTTTTTTTTATTCCCAGAAATCTTTAATCAAAATAACTTCCCCTTCCTTTTGCAGTGACATCTCTTCCCTTCTCTGAATACGTGTTTTCTGGTGTAAAGGCGGGACAACCTGTCAGTCACATGACATCACAGTGCAACAGTGCCCACCCACTTTTTCAGCGGCAGTGGTTCGGGTAGGTTTTTATTTATTTATTTAAGTCTTGTTAAACCGTTATAAGCCATGAACCATGCCAAACAACAACGAGGTGAATCATAATATTACAAACATTAATTTGAAGCAAAAAAAGTACAGAAAATACTAAAGTTCAAGACTGTGTACTTAACTTTAGTGAGGGGAAATAACTACAATCTCATGAAGCTTTCCATAATCAAATTGAAAACGTATAGGACAAGTTTTGATTATATTGAGAGCTTAGTAAGACTCGTTTACATACCGGTAATTTGCAAGGGGGTAATCCATCCGCCGGAAACTGAAGCCTCCGCGGGAGCCGCCATTGTAGCAGAACTTCACCTGCTGTTAGCATTCCATTGACTCCCATTCATTTTTGCGTCACTTTGACAGCGAATAACTTTACATCTGAAGCGTCCAAAGACTCCATTTGTCCATTATTTATTTCTAAAGAAACACGACAATATATAAAAGGCTCCATTACTTTGTATCTTACGTTATGACTTCGTAGAAGGCGTTTTTATAAAAAATAGGCTAACGATTGCGTCATACCCACGCGACTCTCTGTCGCACTGTAGAGAAATTACCGTATAGACCGGCGGAGAAGCTCGCAAGCAATCGGGGGACGTGGAGGCATAAAGTCAAGGGAGAAGCCCATAGAGATTCATAAAGTTGCTCATGCTGCTAGCTCATTGACAACTAATACTCACGCTCTCCGTCTCTGCGAGATTCGGAAGGGAATGATTCAGATTTCCCTCGGCACAGCTACTAGAAGACCCACGTCACATCTGCGTCGTCAAGCTCAGTTTGAGCCTGCGCAGTTCGCCTGGCGATCAGGAAGTGAGTGCTTCAAACGGGCTTCACTTTTCTCCGTTGAAATCTATGGGGTCGCTGTGTCCATCTTATATACTGTCTATGGTAATTTGCGGTGCTGCGTGGGAGTGGGCGGAGCTATAGAAATCTTTTGCCACGTTTTGCTTCTTGTTTAGACATTCTGATTGGTGTTATTATCTGTAAAGAATCATGGGTAATGCAGTTTTTCACCATAAATTCCCATTTTAAACCTGAGGCTGACGTGTGACCTGGGGCTAAAGTGTGGGCTGACTGCATCATCACAAGCAAATACAATCGATTAACGACCTCGGAGCTCACTGTGGGGCTAAGAATCAATTCCCCTATGGAGAAAATTAATAGATTTTTTACTTTCAGAACCCGGCTGTTATAGCAAACCACAACTATCCAATCACTTCCCAATTCCCCTACATTTTCTTCTTGTTCGAGAAGCCGTTTCACTTGAACATACGTTATAATATGGAAAAGTCTATCGCAACTTCCGTTTTATGCCGACTTAGTCGGCCTACTACAACAAGTGAATTACTGAACATTTATTTACAGAGTACCATACCATCATATTTGTTTGCTTTAAATGCTCACTTTGTAGACTAACTCAGCAATTGTTAATATTGTCAAATGTGTTTATTTATATTCAATAACAGCTTTCTTTGATAATGGTCAGATAAAATGTAATGATTTATAACAAATAACAAAGTCATTAAAGGTACAAAAAGACCAAAGAAATCTGGTTTGAGGTATTACCGTTTGTTGTACTGCATTAACATTAACAAGTGGAATATTACATTGATACCATCCTATTCACATTATACAATATAATCATCTTAAGGTATATACATATCATGTAAACAATGTTGCTCATGAATTCGCTCATGAATTCACTCATGAATAATTTATACTGTAAAATGCGGATTTGAACAGTTCCACTCCAAAAGTGGTGTAAAATGGGAGTGTTTTATATTATGTGTGTATTTGTTCATTGAGCAAAGTTGTGCAGGTTATAGTCCAGTGATGTGTCCATATTATATGGCGAGTTCTCGATTACCACAGCCACAACTTGCCAGCTCTCCCTCAGTGAATCTCCTGTAATGTCCACACACCATTAGCATCACTGGCGGTTCTCATCCCCTTCTTCTGTACGGTGAGCTTGTGAAAGTCAATGTGTCTGAACTCTGCTGCAAAAATCCCGAACAGCGCAAAAAAGCACATGACCAGTGCCCACTCACACATGGCAGCTTCAGAGGGAAACCCTGTGCTATGGAGAGCAAACACTGAGAAGACAAGAGGGTTAAGGACAACAAAATGAACACATGATAAAGTGTAGTGAAAATGCACTCATTTCAGAACTCATTTCAGTTATTAATTGTATTGTCTGTAAGAGCTGAAGGATACTGCAGATGACAAAACAAGTACACAGGCTGCAGAGGATGACACGCACAGGCACCACCCACCAGCGGTCATGTGATGGCGTGCTGTAGTACGAAAGCCACGCCTGGACCCAGAAGTAAGCCAAACCCAGGAAGAAGGCCAGGAGCGCCCCAAGCAGATGGACCTCCTTCACTACAGATTGCTAAATGGACAGAAACATATGGGCATAATCATGCATGTATAGAAAATAAAGGCCCTGATATACATCAACGTCTTTTTCATTCATCGTTTAGTTGTAAAAAGAAGTTCAAAACACCTTTTCACTGGTATACTGTTTGTGAACATCTCCTGCTGAGAGCGGCATTTAGATGAATATGTAAATACTGTTATGTGTTGCTCGTGCTCGCTTTCCTCTCAATAACGAAATAAACACACAACAAAACTGGCAGCGGTGAGCAAGCATCTGATCATATCTCTGCAATTCGCCTCTCCAGCCAAGTCACGTCATGTTTGTTTACAAACACATAACCACATATTGCTTTAAAGCAAGCAGCTTTACAATATTAAACATGAAAGTGTCAGTCTAGCTTTAAATTAATTAAAATTTCTACTGTAAAGCAGCCCTCCGGTGTGTTCATGTTAAAACTCGCGTCTGATCTCTACGGACTGAACAGAAGAAATTAACCCGAGAACATATTATCCACGTTAAAGGCGGAGCCTCAGAGCCACTCCTACTGTAGTCTCAGCCTCAGACGTGACGCCCACGGACCGCTGGCTAAACGTCTGATGCATTAGACACACAAAATTGGAAACACTTCAGGAGTTTTGAAGTTGTAATCTGAATTCTACAGGATGTCTGGGAGACGTGCGTCGCATTTTTTAATGGTCCGCCTGGAAACAAAGCCGTCGTGATGCCAAACCCCCTCATGGAAGAAGAAAGCCGTCATGTTTACAACTGTGACAATGAGCGCTTACCAGGATCAACTGGTAAAAGTATGTGAAGTTCGAGGCTCCATTGTTGCAGTAAACTTGCACAACAAATCATTTATTAGACGCATGCCGGTCTTTTATCATAGGGGCATCAACTTTACATTTACACACCCCTAAACATGACGCAAAACAAAACGAGCTGTGATTGGTTGCGTTACATGTCAGTCAAACGTCCATTTGGGTGGGCCTTGGCCAATGAAAGCTGCGATGGAGTCCAGTCTGAAGGGCCCTGTCCCAAATGGCACCCTAAGCACTCGCGAAGAGTCTGCACTTTCATGATGTAACACCGCTTTGACTTTTGGGAAGAAGTCTGCTGCTAAGCTCGCATGCACCAGAGCGGGTTTTGGCAAGTGTGCATCGAGGGTGCCTAACAACCACTGCGTGAGCACCCTTCGGACACCTAAAATTACAAATGGGACACCTTACGGTCTCATGGACTTAACACACACGTGCATGTGGCAGCCATTGTAAGTCGACAATGATACCAGTTTGTTCTTCGATTTTACTTGGAGTATATCAGGGTTTTAATGCAAGAGCAAGCACAAATAAACAGAGCAATTCCTTCCAATAGGGTCCTCTCACCATCGGTGCTCGGGCCCTAATAAGCCCAACACAATTCACAGGTAAAGTCCAGTCGTTCTTCACACACACATAAACTGTACCTGGAAGTTTCCTAGAATGGAAATGCCAATGCTAGAGATGAAGCCAAGCACCAGACCAGCTGTATTTAAATGAGACGCACAACTCAGGTCCCGGATCTGTTGAAATCTGATAGTGACAATCCATAGAGCTAAAGAAAGAAAAAGAGGTCATGCAGAATGTACAGTACAGAAGGCCTGTTTTCAAAATGAGATGACAGGGACTCACCCAACACACAGCAAATATTGCAGATCTGAGAAAACAGGCAGCTCTGGGGGTTGTATGAGCCACATGTGCTGAAGGAAACGATATTCATTTATTATATAGGGGAATCTTAGCTAGTATCATCTTGTACGCTGTGCTCTGTTGGGAAGTGTAGTATGTAGGGCTGTGAATCTTTGGGTAGACAGCATTAAGATTAGAATCAGGAATTACTTTTTTCAGAAATGATTCACGAGATTCAACAATACCACAATAACACTAAGAAAACAGTTTTTACACCAATATCAAGAGATTGGAGATTGGATTGTAAGATCAGTAAATTGAACATAGTTATAGATTTAAATCATGATGACTCACAGAACATGCACGTTGTGGAGGTCTAAATGAGATTGCAATGAGCAGAAGGTATAATTTGTGCTTTGTAAATGTAATCATGTAAGAATACAGAGTACAATGTAAGTATTCAGTTTCAATACTCAACTAAAGTACAAATTCCACTTTAAGGTACAAACCTGATGTAAGGGAATTCTGCAGTTATATTAACAGTGTTATTGGACACTGCAATGGCATACCTGCACACAAACAAGTACAGATGGGGTAAAAAAGAAAAGGGAAAAAAAAGACGATTTTTGTAAAGAGTGAGCGAAACTGGAAGAAATACTCACACAACCCAAAGCCCAATTGTTCCAAACACTGACAAAATGACAGGGAGTAACGCCCACGCCCACATGATGGAACAATCAGATCACCTGATAGATCATGTGTCTCTTTACCTATTATGAGATCACATTTATTAGCATGTATAAATTTAAAATCCCTTCATCACTGTTCCCGACGAATCCTTTACAGGCTATTTGACCATCTTAAGTGAGCCATGTTAAAATGCAACAATGGCATTGGGAACAAGTGTAAGCATATACAATATCACATCACATGAAGTGCACAGGGAAATTTAGCAATCATTCAGTCAGAAGGTGTATTTTAGCACAACCTTGGTAGGCTACTGCACTAAACTGAACTAAATGCAGTTCAAAAGAATCAAGTGCCTAGTGTTTGTATTCAGGTAAATTCACCTCAGGTGTTGTTGTTTGAGAAAGATGTTACAATGGCATTATCAAGACACATTCCCTTTTATGTTAAACGTCACATTATATTTATAAATATTTCATACATTTTAATATAAAATGGATATATTCTATAAACATTTACATATGAAACAATATATTAAATCATGTATTTTGAATAACTAAAAGCCTGCAAAGGGAACCTGTCAATCAGAAAGCAGCTCTAGATAAACAGAGTTAGCAAATATCTGCTTCGATTTTTACAACCCTAGCAGTATAAGTTATCACAGAAGCAACGAGTTTAAGGGAGATTCACGTTTTTCTCCACACACCAGTCCTGGTTACAGTGGTGTTGAAGCTCAACAGGTATATTATTCTGAACAACCATCTAAAGAAATGAAAATTGTCGTCTTTACTGACTGTTAAAGGATAATTCCGGTATTTAACACCTTGAGTCTATATTGTAGTTTGTTTTGGATGAACAAGAGTGGTGGACAACATTTTTTTGACAATGGTTCCTCTCTCGAGTTTTTGACTATAAAAGAATTGGCCATGGACCCATTTAACATTGGAGTCAATGGGCATGTCCGAAAATGTCATTAAAACAACCTTTAACATTAGTTTTCAAAACTGTGCAACTCACCGAGTGGTTAGTGATGTTAGTTGATGTTCCAGAAACAAAAAGTGTTGCGAAATACAGTTTCTGTCGTGTTTTATTCGTCATTTTGTAAAATCCCATTGAATTCTGTTGAAGGACTGAGTGCTCGTTAATATAAATGCGCTACCGGAAACGGAAAGGGGGCTGTTTACATTTGGTCGATGCAGTCTTTTTGCTCGCTTCCGTTTCTCATAAGGCTAGCGAGCAGAGCAACTGTGCTCCGGGAGAGTAAGCGAAATAAACAAACAAAACCTTCATTAATTGTTACTTGTAATATGAAGTTGAACTCGACTGTGACCGTGAGTGTCCCGTGAGACATAAACATCGGTTATCGCCATCAAGTGGTCGGGAGTGTGCTAACGCTTCAGATTCAAATATTGAGCGGAAGTTACACGGTTGTGAAGTGTCTGAAAAAATAGTTCCACTATAGCAAAATAAACGGATTGGAATCATATATTGCGACGATATATTGTTTATAATCATCAACGAACACCACTAACCACTCGGTGAGTTTAACAGTTTTGTAAACGAACATTATTGGCTGCTTTAATGACATTTTCCATGACCATTGACTCCAATGTTAAATGGGTCCATGGCCAATTCTATTATAGTCAAAAACTCGAGAGAGGAACCAGTCAAAAAAATGTTGTCCACCACTCTTGTTCATCCAAAACAAACTACAATATAGACTCAAGGTGTTAAATACCGGAATTATCCTTTAAAACCTCAAAACCAAATTCCCCTTTAGCACTTTTCCAAGCTGTACATCTGCCAGTTTTTCTTTAAATGGCAAAGTCTGGTATGCAGATATTGAGACTACGGTTTACAGCTTCAGTGGGAATTAATATTACCGTCTGTTTCTCATGAATTATTTTCTCAGGCCAGCGGAGTACAATGACATTCCCCTTTAAAGATTTGGGTCTTATGGTCTCGTCTTTGCTTTTGTGGAAATTGTTCCCAACCACTATAACTTCAGATGTTTAAAATCCTGTAAAAGTGTTTTCATGACAATTTTTAGAATAATCGGAATTCAGAGTACAAATGCAAAGCATTATACTGGGACAAAAAAATAAAAAGGATTTCTTATACCAGTAGGATCCATTGAGATGTCAAACACACAACCACTTCTGTATATCAAGAGATCCATTAAACTATTTTTGACAACAGAAAAGACAACACAACCACCAATTGCCTAGAATTCACTTTAAAACCTGTTAACAAAATCTTAAATTTAAGATGATAAAATGTGAAAAAGCTTAACTACAAGTAAAGAGCAGGCATAGAAGTTATCAAAAGAAGTTGAACATTTTATAAAAGAAGCATATGTACTGTACACATACACTACCATTCTAAAATTTGGGGTCAGTTTTTATTATAATTTTTTTATTTGTCAAGTAATCAGCCAATCGAGAGACAGACGCTTGCTGTCCGCAAACTGCCAAGCGTTCAAACCAAACTTCAAAATGTGAACGAAATACGACATAAGAAGTGACTCTTACCATGGGATGATTTGACTGAGTATCCGCAGGCAAATGAATCCCTGTTAATATGTGGAATAAGAGGAGAAACGGCAGACTGGTTCAAGCTGACGTTATAGTAAACGTACAACAGGTTTCAAACCCTGTAACTATGGACTTTGCGCCAGGATAATTGATTTATAGCTGTACGACTATTTCGAGTCATTTAGAGGTGTGTGTGCTACAGTACAAACACTCTTTGCTCTGTCTTGTACTAGTTCAACTTTTTACACCTGTTGGTGTCCTTTCAATTTCATTTCAATTTTACAGTTTATATTTCCTGAGATATATTGTCTATTTAATATAAACACCCATAAAAAAAAAGGTTTATACATGATAATACCGTTGTATTGTATGGTAATACCAATAAAAGCTGTTATTCTGATCACAAAACCTTAATGTCCCCATTCATAACTCATTTAAACTATTGGGGAAAATGAAACCCGATATTTCACTCATCACAATACAAGAGCAAAGGCCAAAATGTTTTTCATTTTGTTTGTCAGAAGGTTTACCCATCAATATTACTATACATCAGGGGCCGGTTGCACCAGCTGTGCACAACTTACAACTTAGTGTTTTGATGTAAATGGGCATTAAGTTACAACTAAGTTAGCAGCACCAACTTGCTTACGACTTAGTTGAAGCATAACTCTACGTATAAACTAAATATTTACGGAATAAAAAGACTGACAGACTGCAGACAGACTGCAGACAGACTGAACTGCATCAATACGCTCTTGTTTTACCCGACAGACTTCAAGTTTCAGACCTCATATTCTTTAAACAAATATGATAATGCGGACATTTACAACCACTTACATTTAAAAAAAAGAGAACATTATGTGAAAAGATTACTTTGTTAGCGGCTCTTAAACATGTACCCTTCCTAAACATCGTGCCACTGTGTGCATCTGTCCCATCGCTCCGTGTTGCGCATGTCAAATAAAATCAGTCATAATCAATAAATTTAATTTTTTTGTTTTAGTATTTATATCATTTAGTCATTTATATAAAACACGTATTATGTTATTCACGATTAAGTATATCATACTTATTTTACCATTAGTAACATGAGGCAAAAGAAGTTAGAATGAAGGATAAACTGAAATTTATTTCAACAACTTCCGCTCACGTATTTGAATGCTGCTATTAGGATATTGAGACTACATATCATGCAACTACACATTACTTTACGGAGAGCTTACGACCAACTAGTTACGTTCTGCCTTAAGAACAAATGGTGCGACCGATTAAAGTACAGAATTAGTTACAAACTAGCTAGTAGTTACTAAGCCTCTAGAGTGAACTTAACGTTCCAATTTAAGAAAAAACAACTTACTAATGGCTGGTGCAACCAACCCTACCCCGGATTTTGAGAAGTAAATGTTGTCAAAATGTCACATGAAAGAGCACACGAAAAGTTAAACAGCTTGACATTTATTCATTGTCATACAGTTCTGATGCATCAGTCACAGAGTCGCATGTGTGTTTCTTAAAGCTCAAGTTCAATCTTCACGTCCATTTTACTTTTGTAAGGCTCTAGAACAGGCCTGACCTCCTCAGACAAAAATCTTGTAACCTGAGAAAGAGAGGAAGCGATTGGAAGGGTATTACAGCCTACCTCATGATTAAAACATTATGTTAATCATGTGATAAATGTTAATAGGACAGAAGTGGATGTACAGGTGTTTCTAGGCTGCATGCGTGTACCTGTTGTGGGGCTCGGCCGATGAAGGTTTTGGGATCCAGAACGCTGTCCAGCTGTCCGAGAATGGGGGTGAAATATGGATCAGCCTGAACCCGAGCCAGTAGGTCATTATCTCCCCCTTCCTGTTTGACCACGGCCGCAGCTTGCTGGGACAGCACACGGATCTTCTCATGGCAGTCCTGAGTGTGTGTTTCAGTACAGACATGTTAGTCAATGCTAGGCACTATAAACATCTGCTGTGCTCACAGAAACAATATTTACAGCAAGTAATTTATTCAAATCGCTGATAGTTCTGACCTGTCTGTTTCCTCCGGCCTTCACCATGGCCATGATGATGTTTTCAGTAGCCATGAAGGGCAGCTCGTGACGGATATGCCTCTCAATCACCTATAAAAGAGAAAGAGAGAATGATTAAAGGGGTCATGAACTGTATTGTTTTTTTTGTATAATGTTCTCCGAGATCCCCTCATAATGTTATCAATATTTTTAGATTAAAAAAAACATAATTTAGAATTAATAGGCTATTTCCTTTCCTGTTTTTGGCCCTCTCTTTGAAACATGCTGCCGCATTCAAGACTTGGAAGTAAACGCCCACTTCTATGATTGGGTAACAGTTTTGCATATTAAAATATTTTTTTCAATGTCCCCACCATTACACGTGTGCAACTGTTTTGAAAACTTCCGTTGTTGAAAAATGGCAACCAGTAAAATTCAGTTTCAGAGTCTACACCTCAAAGACAGCGTACCAATTAATCACCCTTTATTTATATTTATTCCTTATGTATTTGTGAGGTAGTGAGCAACTTGGTTTCAATAAAATCTGTTTTTGGACTAACAAAGAAGCTTTGAATTGTAAAACTTACAGAACTTTATTTTATAGTACAATGACCTCTTATAAGTCAAAAGATCAAGAAATGTTTCTCTCTCAATTCATGACCCCTTTAAACAGTACAGCTGTCAATTTAATGTGATAATCATCTATAAATTATGTCTAATGTAAAGGGTTTTTTTTTTTTTACCCTTTAAAAAAACTCTTTAATCATTTACTTTTTTAGTCTTTCCTCATCAAATATTGTATGGTTTAAATATAATTAATAAATGCATTGATATAGAAAATGTTGCAAAACCTCCATATTACAATGATTTCTGAAGGATCATGTGACTGAAGAAGACTAGAGTAATGATTTTAAAATACAGATTTGACATCACAGGAATAAATTACATTTTAAAATATTAAAATGGAAAAAATTTATTTTAAATTGTAATAATAATTCACAATGTTAACGTTTTTACTGTATTTTAGATTTGCTTTAGTGAACATAAAGGACTACTTTCAAAAACAAAAGGGCCTTTTGAACAGTAGTGTATATGCAATTATTTGGACTAAGTAATCACCATCTCATTTAATTCATTTGATAAAACCTGATACTGATAATTGCCAGCCATGATGAAAACTTTTTAAAATGTGTGTTGAAAAGAGATGACCCAAAAGTCAAAATGCATTGAGAGTTGCACACACACACACACACACCTTAGGATACACCACCAGCCCTTCAGTGATGTTCTGCAGAGTGCTGAGGATGATGTCAGCTGTGAGGAAGGACTCGGGCAATGAGATCCTCCTAAATAAGCACACACACAAAAAAAAAGATATTGAGACATGAGGTTGGTAAAAGAAAGAGCCTAAAGTTTCATCTTCACAAAGCCAAAATGGTGCAATGCCACATCATATGGTCAGACAACAGATGTCATATCAGTGCCTGTTAGCGCTGTCGTCCAGGGTTCTTTCCAGCCACTGCACTGATGCGGTCTGCAGAGGGTCTGACACTAGCGCCATCAGGTGGCGAGCAAGACTACAGCAGCGCTCGGCACGCATGGGGTTCCTCTTGTACGGCATGGCACTGGAACCTACAAACAGAGGAAACCATGACAGATCAGAGGTTGGTTTAAAATTAGATCAAAATGAGATGTCTCACACATACAAACTCACCAATCTGCTCTTTCTCAAACGGCTCCTCGATCTCTTTCAGATTAGCCAACAGACGAATATCAGTGCAAATCTACAGCAAAAACAGGTTGTTCTGATCAAACAAATATTGTCTGTTGCTTTTCTGTGACTATTGTGGATTGTTAAAGCAGCTAATTTATAAGTTCATAAAGCTGATCTGATATTCATGTCTGACCTTGTGTACTGAGGCTCCGAGGCTGGCCAGCACACAGAGCGAGTCCACATCCACCTTACGACTGTACGTCTGACCCGTCACCAAGTATGATCTAGAGAAACAGAGAACTCAATAACCATGTGCACACGAAAACGTGCACAATGCAAGTCTCTAGCCAACAACATTTAAGCAATTAGAAGCATTTATTAAACAACGAAAGCAGAAATTAAATAGCCTGAGCATACTTTTTAAATCCAGCCATCTCTGTGACCTTCCTATCCAACTCCTCCACCTAGGAGAGAAAACAGTCAAAAGTCAGTTCAACCAAAGAATATACCAGAGCTGGGACGATACACCTATCCGATTCGATAATATCACGATTTTGGCCGTACACAACACCGGCGTTTTGGGGCACTGAAACTTTTTTCTGCGTAAACTTTTGAAAACAGGTTTCAAAGTGTACGTTTTTGAAAACAATACAGTTATCATCTCCATAAAAACTACAAAAATGTGAATTTTGTGAAACCGCTAATGTCATATGCGCATGCGTATTGATTGTTCATTTTTAGTTTTAGCGGACCTGTGTGAACAGGGAGCGTTTTGAAAACTTTGTCAACTGTACACGAAAAGCACAAAAAAAAAAAAACGTTTCTGTTTTTAGTACAGGTCAGTAAGATGTTTTAAATACTTATGAAAGAATTATGCATGTTTTTTTTTTTAAATACAGTGAAAAAAGTAACATTATAAAATATCATTGCAATTTACAAAAAACACTTTTGAAAAGTAATTTATTTCTGTGATGTCAAAGCTGAATTTTCAGCATGATCCTTCAGAAATCATTTTAATATGCTGATTTTCTGCTCAAGTAATATTTCTTATAATCATAATTATCTTATTATAATGTTGAAAACAGCTTGATTAATATTTTTGTGAAAACCTCCCTAAATTTTATTCATGATATTCACGGTTAAAATAACGGGTTTTTTTTCTGTAATAATGCTGAAGTCTTTACCGTCACTTTTAATTAATTTCATGCATCCTTGCTGAATAAAAGTATTCATTTATTTAAAAAAAAAAGAAAAAAAGAAATTGTACTGACCACAAACTTTTGAAAGGTAGTGTGAATAGTTTGTATGCTGAAGACAAAGTGCACTCTACTAGGTATAAAGTAAGCCAGTGTTAAGGCATAAAAGTCAGATTCCGCTGTTGATTTTCATGCAGCTGCATTCACCTTCTCATGATCCCCCTGGAAGAGCTGCAGGAAGCTGGCCTGAGTGCCTGTGGTTCCTTTGACGCCCCGGAAGCGCAGGTCCTCTCTTGCACGCTGAAGATTGCGCATGTCCATGACCAGATCCTGCAGCCACAGACACGCACGCTTCCCGACAGTAGTCAGCTGAGCTGGTCTGAGAAAAATATGCAAAGGAATATTAAAAATAAGAGATTTGAAGAAAATAAATAGTGCTGTATGGGTTACAAAATGACTGAAGAGATTAGATGGACAGATCATAAATGAATAGACGATGAAAGGAAAATGGTAGAAACAATTAATTTTACATGCACACTTTAAACATGCTCTAAAATCTAAATATTTATATGAGAGGTTTAGTACATGCACTGAACCCTGAATTTACTCACTGATAGTGGGTGAAGCCTAAAGTCGGCTGGTCGGCGTATTTCTCTGCAAAGTTAGCCAGCCTGTCTATGACACGAGCCAACTGTAGAAGAGAGAATGTTTGAAAACAATAAACACGTTACTGCAGTGGATGGAAATTATGGAGGACTAGGTGTGCCAAATTCGTGATCAATGCAATTTTTTTCACTTAACATTTGCGTGATTAAGGTATTTTATTACTGCATTTAATTCACATTTTAAGCATTAAGTAAATAAACTATTTTTTAAACATACATTTGTTTGCCAATTTGACAAGTGACTTATTATTTAATGTTACATTTAACTACATTTCTTAAAATAATTACGGTAGACCATTTTACACTTATTTATTTGTCAAAATAATTTAATACATTGATAATTGATTTCTTAATTTTATATTTACATGGAACTAGTAAACTTAATAAGCATCAGTTGTCATAAGCTGGAAAATATCAGAAAGTCAAACCTTGGGTAGCAGAATATCAAATCCATCACGCAGCATTATCAGATCCTACAGATAAAGCATACACACATTTCAATAAGACCATTTTCACCATTTTAAAATAATGTACTGACTTTAGAACAACATACTTTTTCTTAGAAGGATTTTGCATCCAGCAGCACTTCCACTGAGTCTAATTAATAGGAACAGATAATGGCGTGATAATATTTTTTGCCTCACCGTGTTGTCTCCCACATAACAGGAAGTGGCACCCAAGTGGATGATGGGAGCAGCGGTGGGACAGCAATGAGCGAACGTGTGCACATGAGCCATGACATCATGCCTCAACTTCCTCTCTTCCTCTGCAGCCATGACGAAATCAATGTCGTCCGCGTGAGACTCCATCTCGCTCACCTGGGCATCGGTTATGGGGAGACCCAACGCCTGCAGACAGAATATTACAGCGATAAAGAAATGTATTCAAGTTACGATGAAACGGAAGTAGCGAAAGATCTTTTCTTCTGTATTGTAATGTACAAACCTAATGAATTAATAAAAAATAAATGTATTCATACATTTTGATAAAAAAAAATTTAGGTAAAATAATTTAAATATATATAGTAGATATACATGTATATAGATTCATATATAACTTATATTATATACAAATTATAAATATTTTATATATAAATAACACATTTTTCTTAAATGTATACATGAACGTGTGTATATACAAAATAATTATACACAGTACACACACATTTACTATGTAAACACAAACTTTTATTTTGGACGCGATTAATCGTTTAACAGCCCTAATATATAGGCTATATACATGGATGATTGTTCACAATATCAATAACGTTAGAAAATAGATTGAATTTTCACACATTTAACATTCCCATTGCAATTAAAATAGCAATATGTAAAAGCTTGTTAGAAGCTTATTTTTTCACTTGTGAGGTTTGACTGTATGCACTTTATGTTGTAGAACAAGTCTCATGAAAGTCACAAAACCCATTAGAACTTTTACAGGGCTTGAAAATAAAAGAAAATTTGGTTTATTCTTTTACAGAACTACAACCTGAACAGCTCCATTCACAATAAAGCTTATATACCAATAATAAAGCACTAGCCTATATGCCAATAATAAAGCACTAGCCTATATACCAATAATATACCAATAATAAAGCACTAGGCTATATACCAATAATAAAGCACTAGCCTATATACCAATAATATACCAATAATAAAGCACTAGGCTATATACCAATATCATATTGGTTATCAGCCAATATCAGAGATTTTGTAAAACTATCGGTATTGTCATTATTGGATATTACTTATTAATGCATTCTCATTTCTATTTCTCTTTATCATTTATCATATTCTCTCCGTAATTTTCAGAAAATCTTACAATGAATTTCCATTTTTCATATTACTTATTTTAAATGTACATTTTTAAACTTCACCTGTAGCATTTTAAAAGTTTATTGTATTTATTTAATGCTTTAGTTAATTTATTATAAAATTATTATAAATTTCAAAGTAATTATTTGCTTATTACATCGGCCAGAATTGCAATATTGCTGCATCCTCATATCATTTTGCTGTAACACATTTTATCAGCATATTTGTTTCATCATTAGCAATACACAGAGAGAGGGTAAAGGTCAACCCTCAAGAGTCACTCTCCTGTTACCCTGACATTTACACGAGTTATTTTGGAAACACACACTTGTACAATCTTTCCCAGGGCTTCATCTAGTACTGTGCGTCCCAAGGACTATATTAGTAAAGTTCTGCAGCGTGACTTTACTTCCAGAGCAGCAAACAGAAACCCGTCTGTCTCATCATCGGGTCAGAGAATGACCACCATGTGACCAGATGACTGTGTTCAGTTAACATTGCCCAGTGCTAATTGAACAGACTGCGGCATTAACTAGGAGATTTATGGGTAACTGGGTGGGCGATCACAAAATATTAGTTCTTGATTTCTATACACTCTTCAAACAAACAACCAATATTCAAGCCTTCCCTGTATGTCAGCTAAACCACCAAAGTCCACCGGTCAACAGTCAATAATTAGATTTCTTATCAATTCAACTAATGTTAATCTCAGCAAACTGAATATCTGTTGTCTGAATTTGAGAGTTCTCTTCTAAAACTGGTTCCTACACTATCATCTAAACTGCTGAGTTACTGTGAGCTTATGTTTTGAGGGATTCAGTGACCTTTAACCTGACATACAGAGCTAGATATGACAGTTATCAAACAGAGGTATAAGTTGTATATACTGCAGTGTATACAAAAAAAATCACTACTACATCAAATTACCATGACACTACAATGGTTTAGACACATAGTAATGTTTTGCTTCTTGGACTTTTACCATAGTACCACCTAATACCACGGAACATAATTATAGTAGGGATTCAGTATCATGGTAAATGTCAAGCTACCATGGTATTATCACCAACCATGCTATAATCACCCCTTACAAGAAGTTCCCAGGTACAATATTTGTTCTGTTCATGTACAATGATAATACTCTTGAAAATGTCATTCTAGAATTGGGGGTAGGCTACATTTCGAGTCTCCCAGATAAACCTTTTATTTAAAAAAAAAAATGTTTTGAATCAGTTTTGATTAATAACACAAACCAAATTATATTACACCATCACTAAAAATAATACTTTATGTATATTATTTAGGAAATATTTTTAATGAGAAATATTAACTACATGACTCCCACTCCATCTATTATTGACTGTCTCTGCCTCCTGATGCATACATTCAACTTGAATTATCATGAAATAATTAAGTCGAATTTTCAAATATTTTTTGAGTTTACTCTATTAAGTTATATAGCCTAAATAATTGCATAGAATATATATTTTCTGTATTATTTGTAATTTAATTAATAAAAAAAATAGATTTTGTGTCTGTACCTACGTTCTGGTCAACTCTGTTACATATTTTTTTTTTTTAGCGCCAAAGCATTTGTAGAAAAACATGTGACTTGCACCAAGTGATGTCACTTCCTCTGGCGGGAAACTGGAAAGCAATGAGGTATGTCATTATTCTTTTCTTATTAATTTGTACAAAATGTTTAGGATACACCAATAGTAGATTCATTATTTGTCAAATCTGTTAGTGTGAAATTGCAGTGAATCTCTCAGTCACTTTTTAAAAAACGATTATATGGCGAAAACCCATACAATTCTGTTTTTAGACATGCCATGTGGTATCTGGTTTGAGGTTATCATTTTGAGCTAAAGCACAAAATGTTGGAAAATGTCTACTCTGTTATTTGTTAACTGTATTTGACCCAATTTGTCTATAACAGAGTTGACAGGCTTTTTCTGTTAGTAGCCTACATTGATGTTCAGTTTTAATATTTTAAATCTTACAAGTTTAAGATCAGCAAATATTGAAAATGTTGAATTTAAAGTGCATTCTATGAAAATAAAAAAGGTAAACGGAAAAAAAATCCTATTTTTTGTTTTCTTTCTCTACTTGAAATGTACCCGCAATTCTGGAATGACCCATGTATTAACTAAGTTAATGTACAATGCCTATTTAATTTCTGCGTAACGTTACCATCATCAGCGTACAGTGGTAAGCTGCCACCACAGTAACGTTACTTGTTTGTAACATTATAGGCAAGTTTGTTAGCCTGGTCCACTTTTAAAACATTAAATATCATGTTATGTCCAAACTTTCAAACTATTTTTAGACTAAGAGCAACTTGAGATCTCCACTCACTCCCTCAAGGTCAAAAACTCAAGACTGGATCACACTTGGTTGGCATTCAGAGGATCACAACAATAACAACAAAATCATCAGTAGACAGTCTGTAGAAAGTACACACGTAAGATAAATATCCAGACCTTCTCAGCCTTAGCGAGATAAATCCACAGTTTTCTCCATGTGGTGAATTTTTTCCTGTCGCTGAAGTTATAGGCCATCTCTTTGCTGGCGTACCGCGACACCAGCGGTGAGCGGTATTTCATGAACTCGTCCCCGGATCCCTCCATGCCAGTAGCGGATCAGTGAAGCGCCCAGTGCCGCGACCACAAGACTGTGAAGCTGAACTCCTGCTGCTGCAACTTGTGTCCAAGAGGAGACTTGCAGGGTTTACGACAGTTCTAATAGATCGACGGCACAGAGCATCACGACTTCTAGGCACAGTGGGCTTTTGACGCCATCTAGTGTTTCTATGCTAAGGATTGTAATTCATTTGAAAAATTATGTCAATAACATTTATTTTTTAAACTAAGACTGAAATAAATACTATATGCGTATATATAATTCCTTAAAATATTTATGTTCAATATGTGTAATTAAATAAATATTACACAAAGCCTAATGTTGTCATGTTTGCTGTAAATAAACATATCAGTATGTTATGGGGTTTCAAATCAGAACATGAGTTTTTGTTACGAAACAAGCGCATCGATTTCATATCAGCATGCGTATCAGGCATTTTGGGGAGACACAAGTACATAGGGAAAGAAATTACATCAATATTCCCATTAAATCGTTTTATGAAAATGTTGCCAAGTTATTACTCTCATTGTTACACTTTTTCTTTTTTACATTTTGCCCCAAGAACACATTATTATGCAAATAATATACACTGATACATTGAGTATATATGCAATGTTTTAAATAGGACGACCCATTTATGGCCATTTTACACACATAGGCCTATTGTATAAGTAAAAAAGTATATCAAATTATTCTGTTCCATCTTTTATATATAGTTGAGAATCTTATACTCTTTTTCTGTTTCTTATACTCCAAACAATGCAGACATTAAAAAAAAATTCACAAAACGTTTTTCCTGGTTCACAAGAGGACATTCATAAAGCAAAAGTTGCATTTACTATTTTTGGAAAAACAGATTTTAAGATGAGTACTGAAACTTTGTCGAATATGATCACCGAACCCTAGACTTTGGAACTTGTAAAGCTTTTCAAATTAATGTAATTTACCTTAATTAGTTTGTTTATTTATTAAATATTACAAAAACTGTCCAGTGTTTGTTTTACTCACTCCAGTATTTCAATGTTGCTGGGTTTAGGTCATACTGCATAATCAGGTGGGCGGGGCTAAACTGGATACTTCCATCTTTTCATTGGTTTAATAAATGACAGCATGTGCTCCAACCCCAAACTCAATACTACACAATGAAAGAATAGCAAACCACTCCACACTTATTATTTATTAAGAATTTTGGGAGGCTACCTACCGTATAATAGTTGTCAAACTCAGCACCAAATGAATCACAAGCCACATATTTTTCTCACTCCCTCCTTACATCCCTCTGCTCTCTACTTGCCTCTTTCTCCTAGCTCCTCCTGCTTGTACAATTTCATGAGGGAAAGAAAGTGAAAAAGAAGCCGAGAGAAAGCTTGTGAGGGGGTTGTATAATCAGAAAATCACAGGAAGAAAGAGGGAAATAGAGTAGGAGGGAGATAAGAGGGGAGAACGCAATGTTTTGAGCACAGGCAACTGGCTGCTGAGAGAGAGAGAGAGAGAGAGAAAGAGAGAGAGAGAGAGAGAGAGAGAGAGAGAGAGAGAGAGAGAGAGAGAGAGAGAGAGAGAGAGAGAGAGAGAGAGAGAGAGAACAGGAGACAACGGACCAGCTAGACACAAGATGGCTACAATCTCTTTTGATATAAATGCTGGTAAGTGACATTAAACTTTAACTTCATTCGTATGTCAGACAATTTTCTACACAGGCAGCTGACTCACTTCCCCTCTGCATTACGTGCGCTTCCTGTGTCTCTGGGGATTTATAATGCAGACAGGAGAGTCTCAGCTGTTTCTAGATCAGTTTGCCATCATACAAAAGCAGATGCCCACACACATCATTGAATCTGATCTCGGTTCTGCATTAGAATGAGATCATAAGGCTAAGTGTTTGGGTTACTTAGTAGAGGGACGTAGGAGAACTGTTGAAACTGATGTTATCATGTGCTAGACTGTACTAAAACAAGGACAGGACACATGAGACTGAACTCTTGCCGAAAATAGAGGATGTGGTGTCAGTAACCTTTCTTACTTACCTGTCAAATGTAAGTGTTTAAGTTTATTATTTTACAATCACAAGACTTGTTACGGTTAAGGTTATTTAGTGCAGGACTACATGCACCAGTTTTCAATTTATACGGCGGTCATCAGAAGGTTACAAGGATATAGTTTTAATGCACAAATAGGAGTTGTGGGTGTAGTCTGCAAATAGTTTTGATCACTTATAACAAAAAATATAATTTTCATTTTCATTTTCATTTTGATCTCTGTCTCTCAAAAGCAGAGGGATCTTCTCCACCCATGTGGCGCCTACTGTTGCTGGGGTACCAGGGCTCTGGTAAGACCTCAACACTGAATACCATCTTGAGCCAGGAGAAAACCCCATCTGACAATTCCCAAACAGACCAACAACATTGGGTAGACATACTCACCTGGCGACTGATGATCATTGACACCCCAGGATGGAATCTGGAAACCGAAGACACAACTGATGAGACGGACTCAGAGAACCGGCAGTCCTTCATTGATCAATGTTCTCCTGGTCCCCATGCCCTGCTGCTGGTGGTTCCCATCGGAGTTCCATTCACCGAAAACCACTGGCAAGGTCTTTGGGCCCGAGTTAGAGAACTGGGAGCAGGAATATGGAGGCACACCATGGTTTTGTTCACCTGTGCGGACCAGTTGCAGGACAAAGGTGTTGAGAAATGTATTGTGGATGGCGGGGCAGCGCTGCAGAGGTTGGTGGAGAGGTGTGGCTCCAGGTATCATGCCTTGGATAACACCAGCTCAGACAAAAGTGCTCAAGTTGCAGAGCTTTTACAAAAAGTCGAGGAAATGGTTCGGGAGAATCAAGGCTGGTTCTTTGAAATGGTGAGGCCAAGGCTTGGATTCGATGATGAAGAAAATGAAAGAGAAGAGGATGGAGTCCCAGAAGTGGAGAGGACAGCAGCAATCTTTAGATCTCCGCCAAGAGGTGAGTTCGCATCTGATTCATTTTCTTGTACCTTAATTTTGCTGGTATACCTTTGCAGAATGTCTCCTTAGAACATGCAAAGTGCATTTTCATCATGTGAATATCCTTTTGTTGCAATCTCCCACTTTCTTTTTAACAGAGTTACGGGTTCTGCTAGTAGGCTGGAGTGGAGCAGGTAAGAGCTCTGCAGGTAATCTTCTACTGGGCTGTCGTGTGTTTGAATCAGGACGCCCCACTGAGGTGTCTGTCCGACATCAAGCAGTGGTTGCTGGTCGGCGCCTCACAATTGTTGACACACCAGGTTGGGATTGGTTCTCTGCCCAGCGCACACCAAGCAACATTCAAAAAGAAATTAAACAAGGGGCAGGGCTTCTCCATCCTGGCCCACATGCACTCTTACTGGTAATCCCTGTAGTCTCGACCCTCACTTCGAAAAAGAGAAAGGCCCTCAAGAGCCATTTGAAAATGTTTGGCGAGGAGTCGTGTCTTCACACACTGTTGCTGTTTTCATGTGGCGATTGGTTGTATGGCACGTCCATCGAGGATCACATCCAGCGGGATGGAGGACAGCTGCTGAAACTGATGCAGCATTGCTGGAACTGTTATCATGTGCTAGACTGTACCAAAGCCAACAACAACAGGACACAGGTGACTGAACTCTTGCAGAAAATAGAGGAAATGGTAGCAGAGAATGGACAGAAACCTTTCTTACCTGTCACATGTAAGTGTTTTGCATCTTATGTTATTATTATTGCTGGTTTTCACATCAGGTTGCGATTTAATTTGTTCAAGAATATTTATATGTAAAACCTGATTATTGCATCCTTGTTCTATAGTAAATCAAGAGCTGGACGAGATGGAAACGAGTGGAAGATGCATTCTACTATGAAATATAAGGCAACATAAAGTGCAACTCTGGAAAATCTAAGATGAATGTAGAAGTTATTGACCTTTTTGATCCCAAAACAAGCCGTATTTATGCAACTGTTTATAACCCATAAGGCCATTCACACTGTTTGTATGTCATCTTGATAGAATTAGACTTACAACCTACATATCTGGCTTCTTGAGCACTGTTAAGATTTAGTCACATTTTCATCAAGTTTTAAATTAAGAACATTCACCTTTGCTTGAAGCACGTAGCACTTTCTGGTGACAAAATCTTTACATAAACTTGTTTTTTTATAATCCTGTGAGCTAGAGACCACAAATAAGCATACTCAAATACTGACACTATCGCCAAAAGAATGCAATAGCTAGTTTCAGAGCTGATTATTTTCAAGTGCTATATGTAAAACGACTATTAATTTCCACAATGTAAAGCACTCTCATACCCTGTATTGTACAGTATTTACACAACCTCGTAGTTTTTCATGCACATTCAAACAGTGTCATATATTTAGTAAAACCGGATTTCACAAAGTTGGAATATTGCTTACATTTAGTTT
Source organism: Phoxinus phoxinus (assembly GCF_949152265.1). NCBI lineage: Eukaryota > Metazoa > Chordata > Actinopteri > Cypriniformes > Leuciscidae > Phoxinus > Phoxinus phoxinus. The sequence goes on from NC_136876.1 coordinate 20,013,643, forward strand.
GAATGCACTCACTATATTATCATAAAGTCATTGGGATTATAGCCTACATACATTCTTGAAGTGTTCTAGTTCCATTGAGCACCTTAAGAACCTTCAGTGTTTTTTTTTATGAGTTTGATGATTAGCAAATACTCAGGACTTTGATGGCAGCATTACATGATTGCTAATTTGCTTGAATTTGACATAATTCGAGTGGGGTAGCTACATTACATTCTACCTAAACACATTTACCGAGCATTCAGGGAATGGCTGTTACTATTGCGTAGTAGCCTAATATTTATCTTGTCCGCAAATATTCGGCGCAATATGAGAATATTCTACGAAATCCCAACAGCATAGGCAATCATATCAGCCACAAATGTGACTTTCAACTGGTTTGACTGAATTGTGTCCCAATGTGAAGGCTGCATCATTCGAAGGCCGCGGACTTCCAATTATGCAGCTTATGCGTCCTTTGAATATAGCCTGGGATTTCCTAATTGCGCAACCAGATGTTCCCGATTACCGCTCCATGCGCCAAGCAACGGTGCGAGAGTACAGCCATCCTGATAATTAATTTGATATAATGTAAACAGTAAACAGCTATGGAGCCAGAATTGGCTATTATCATTTTTATGTTTTATTTTAACGGAGGACATGGTGAGGATGTTTCAGGTCTTGTACTTTCGTTTTAGCCGAAGCTTAAAATTTTCATTTATACTTTGATCATCATAAAAAGAAGGCTTGCTTCTTTTGTAAGCTAGTGTATTCTTTTTTATTATGCACATAATGGACCATGGTAAATATACAGTACAACAGCACAATACATTTAAGCAAAGATGTGTGTATTAACTTTCTTACTTTGTATTTGTTTTAAGTTGTCCCATTATTATTATTATTTTTTGCCTGTATGGGAGTTACCTTGCCCCGCAGACCCATTTTCTCCAGAAATGCTCTAAAAAAGCAGAAAAGGGTACTTGTGAAAAATATTAACACAAGGGTGCAATCTTAACATTAATGCATTGTTAACACTGCAAAATATGACAGTCAAGTCAAGTCAAGAATATTTGTTTAGCGCTTTTCACAATACAGATTGTATCAAAGCAGCTTCACAGTATTAAATTAAAACAATAATAAAACGTCCATGTTTGGTAATGTCAATAGTATTATTAATTGATTAATTAATTGAATATCCCCAACTGAGCAAGCCAAAGGCGACAGATGAGGACATGCATACAAAATATTTCAAAACTCATATTTTCTGGATATCAAATTTGGTTAAAACCTTTGTGCATTACAGCACTACAAAAACACATAAAAGTGAAACCCAATTGCCTTATCTACTGCTTTTCTTATTGTTGTGGGCTTGATATTTCTTATAATACACAAGTGAGACAGACTAGTGCAAATATTACAATAAAATGTCATTTATTTAGTTTATTATTTAATTGCAATTTAATCAATTTAGCTGTCTGCTCCTTGCTCCCTGAAATAATTATTAAACTAATATTTGCACAAGTTTTGCCTCAAATCACCTTACAAATGAAGCCACGCAATGGTGACGAAGGAGTTAAGATTAAGTTTATGAAAAAGAAAAACTTGTGGCTTTTAACTCGGGTTTTGCTAGCTATTTGAGTAAATGAAAACATAATACTTACATTTAAATGTGAATTTGCTGTCCACCACCGAACTCTCGGCCGTCATTTTTCTTTAAATAAAAATGCTGTTGTCACCGGCGCGCAAAGACTTATGGGGTATATCAGGCCGCAAGGAGCCGTTTATGCATCCTTCTTTCACGGGGAAATGAAGGGTGCATTTGGCGTCGCTTTTGAATCAGGCTAGCCTTCGTCGCGCCACGATGACGCAACCAGCCTTCGAACACGGCCTTCAGAGGATGCATATTTGAATTGGGACAGCCTTCATCGCGCCGCAGTGACGCAATCGGCCTTCAAATGCGATCTCCGAAGTGTGCAGCCTTTGGCCGTTTCTCAATATGCGTTCTTGTCTGTACTTGTGTTCTTGTGGACTTGTGAAACGTCATCAGTCGCTGCCCAAGATCCGTGACTCTGCGTAAGCTGGATAAGGGATTTTTTTCCGGTAGGTTTGAACCTGCTGGTGATCGAGGAAGGAAAGAAACATTAATTTACGGGTTGAAAAATGATTAAATCTAATTTACAGGAATATATTTTAGTTTACACAGTTTGCTACAGATGCGGTTAGGTAGCTCTGACTACCAGTAATAATAGTAGAAAAACGCTCTGACCATCCAATCAAAGGGCGTGAAAATGCTTACGTTATTGTATGCCTGCTAGATGGCCGCGGTGCAGTCAACTCGAAATCTGATTGGCTGATTAAATCTGACTGATTATCTGATTGGTTAAAGCAAAAGTTTCATTGCCATTCATTTTAGGCTACAGGCGCCCGCACTATCGATTCTGAAGGCCTCGAGGCAGATATATTTGACCCTGGCAACACATGATGGCTGAAATATGATTGGATAAAAGCGCTAAAATAAATAAACACTACTGGAAGCAGCGCAACCAAGAGAAAAGCTATGAAATTAAGAGAATGGACTATTGGGAATAATTTAATACTCATTCATAAAAAAATATATATTAAAGTGCAAGTCAGTGATTCTGATAGTGTTTAGGCCAGCAGAGAAGGCCTTGCTGGCCCTGACGGCCCACCACTGAAATATATGCAGTGAAGTACACGTTGCCTGAACCACATTTGTGTGGTCATTTAATGTGTTTAAGATTTTTTTTTAAATGAAAAGAGGCAGAGTGTTGTTTTATACCATATTTCGTTTTATTGTTGGCTAAAATATACATAAAAAGATAACCGGAGTAGCCAGAGCGTGCTGGGTGACGCGATCAAGAACGCCGCTGTCCCATTTGCAGAAAAACAGGACTTGCGTCCTCGGGAGTTCGTTCTCCTAAGTCGAACTTGGCAAGTCTGAACTACCAAGGATGCAAGTCCGAAGTTTGCGTACTTGGTATTGAGAAACGGCCTTTGAATTTTGGGACATCCTTTGTCGCGTCACTGTGACGCAATCGGCCTTCAAATACGGCCAATCGGCCTTCGGAGCATGCAGACTTCACTTTGGGACACAGCTACTGAGATGACTAAAGAGTTTAGCTTTTGTAAGCTTTTCACTTCATATTTTCATATTAATAAAGAATAATTTTGCATATCAAGGAGTGTTTTTGTCAAATTAAGCTCAAGGTTGAATTTCCGTGATCTCGATTTGTGAAATCCCAGAAAACAAAAAGAACCACTTATTTTTCTGCCACCCATGCAGTTTTCCTAGGTCATAAACAGTGGGGTTATGCTGTTCGTGTAAATTGTTTTTGACTTAACAGGCTAAATATATTTTTATACATTTAACTACTTTTAAGTTGTATACTAGATGACCCTTAAAGAATTCAATCTCTATCATGTGTACCTACTACTGAGGTAGTGAATGTCAAAAACAATTTTATAAAATACTAAAACTCATTTCTGCCTTCATTTCATAATAAAAAGATTAAATGCGCAAAGAAACATTTTTAAATGTTTATTACATAAATAACATCCAAGCTAACTGATATGCAGTGAAAGGCCCATACAACAACACATTGAGTTCTACACAATTTAATAAATGCACACATACTATCTCTATGAATGAAGAAAGTTGAAATATTAAGCATTTGAACACCATAATTTCAATTGGTAAAATTCAAAACAATGCACATATAATATTGTGCATACAATAGACACAAGACTAAAAAAAATACACTGGTAAGAGAATATCAGGTTCATTTCTACTCAGACAATGGTGAAAAAAAAAAGGCATTTATTCAACCCCTCATACAATACTTTCTTTTAGGACCAACATCCCTCGCATTCTGCACTTCAGGCTATGCTGAAACCGTCCATTTCTATCAGCTTCAAGCCTCTGTGTCCATTTATTTCTATGACCTCACACTTCTGCTCTCTCTTGCCCGCTTGACTTCTTCCATTAGCTCTTTCAAGTACTGGATCTCTTTAGCAATGGACTCTGCCTTTTCTGCCAGCTCTTGATTCCTCTCCTCTAGGACTGTACACTCTGAATGGAGAGAATCTTGCTCTGCACGCTTTTTCTGTCGGTAGCGGGTTGCCGCAGTCTTGTTCTGCTCCATTTTCTTCCGCTTTTTCTTTTCAACCACAACCTTTGAGCCACTGGCTGACTTCACTCTTCCTGTGAGGGTAGGCAACTCTGACTGCTGACTTGGGGTGGGCTTAGAATCAGGTGTGGAGTAGGGCTTCACCCTAGAAGAGAGAGACTGGGGAGAGGTTGGGGTTTGTGGGTCGGGGGAAGTTGGACTTGGGGAATTTTCCACAACCAGCTCACCTGGAAGGGTAATCATCGCATTAACCTCCTCTTTGGGAGAAAGTACAAGAACAATGCGGGTTGGGGTGAGGGACAGTACTATTTTGGGCACCTGCATTTCGATGGGGGGTGGACTCTGAACTTCAGCTATGTCTACCTCGCAACCAAGCTCAAGAGTATCAGTAGGGGACTCTGGCGAAAGGATGGATGGTGATGGGACCGGGGAGGCTGGTTCAGACTTTATCTCAAACTCAACCTGGGGCTCAGGGACCACAGAGGAGGATTCAGAAATTTCACAGGGTGATGATGGAATGAATGGAGTAGCAACTGGAGTATTCAAAGTGAAGGAAAAGTTGGAAAGTTGATCGATTTCAGGGACAGACGCAGCTGGAGAGGGTGAAGGCGTATTGTCAGAAGCTACAGGCTGGGCCTCCAGGTCTATCTGTGACTCTAGAGAAGTGATGAGCTCCTCAGGAGAACTGGGTGGATCCTCAGAATCATAGGAGCCAATCAAAGACTCCAGATCAAACTCACTCAAATCAATTCGCTCTGTCATCCAATCCATTTCACTGAATGAATGATCTGAAATGGAGTAAAAAAAAACATGTTAAAAATTATGATTGCATGTTTAAATGTTAGTATGCTGAAACTAGGGTACTTGTAGGTATATTTATAAAAAATTGCTACATCTCACCATTGCCATGATTATCTAGGCACAGCTCATTTGAGGGGAACCAGGCCAGAGACAGCTGATTGAGCCCAGCCTTCTCCCCCCTCTGAATGGAGGGAGGAGTGCAGGGTGGGGAGAGAGAGGGAAGTGGAGAGGAAGAGAAAGATGAGAGAGGCGACTCAGCGCCTCCGAGAGGAAGAACCTCCTCATCTTTATCTAGAAAAGACCCCAGAGGGTCAGCCATCGGTGATGATGGGTCCCAAAGAAGGACCTCCATATCGTCCTGGCCAAACTGTGAGCTCATCAAAGACATGGCTATCTATTTCAAGTTGAATCAACGAGTCTTCTACTGAGAATTCGAATAATCTCGTGCTGTCAGGTGCAGCAGAAGTCAGTGTTTCCACGAAGGACCTGCAAACAGATATTAAAAGTAGTTAATCACTTGTACAACAATGTCAAAAATGTAAACAAATACAAAAGCTTTGCAAGAGAGAAAAAAAACAATAAATCCTCATTAGTTATTCCTGACTAACGATGACATCTGCCCACAACCTACCCATATATGGACATTGCCACGTGACGTTCTTTATTCCTTACTGTCAGCAGACTGGGCTCCATTTTTAAAATCTCAACAACAATTTAACAGAGGCAAAATCTCATGGCTTTTTAAAAATAACTTAAAATTAGCTTAAACTGGTGTTTTAAGGTCAAAGGTACGCCGATGTTCTATTGTTTTATCAAGGTGGATAAAGACTCCGCCATTTCAGGGACTTGCCGCTCCCTTTTCGGGAACGTACGCCATTTTATAAAGAGCACGCGGTGACAAAGAAACATCCATTAAACTCGTGTTTATTCTAAGTTAAACATATTCAGGCGTGTTGGAAATTCATTCACTATACACAATAAAAAAACATTATGGTACATTTTAAAACCGAAACGACTACAAATTCATCGACCGAGGTTGTCACTGTCGACGTTAGACATATGGTGCGCTTTAACCGCGAGACGCTGGTCATGACATTATTCTCAAACAATTTCCATTATCTATTCAAATGAATAAATACACAATATTTAAGTCGCATACGAAATAACCTGAAAACATTAAAGGTCATACGGCTGAGCTACTTCCCAGTCGGGTGGGTGTGACGATCGTGACATTTTAAGACAAAAAAAAAATGTTAAAGTATACTTACGCCATTTTGATATAAATGTACGGAGCCAGTGCACTATGTTGATGCACTGAGGAGTTTGAGCGCTGTTTGGGCAGCAGGTCACACGGCCATTTCGGCGGAGAGCAGAATCTCGCGAGTATCAACAATAATCAGCTGTGAGAAGAACGGAACTGCAGGTGATGACGTCGAGTTGATGTTTATATAGAGCCGCAGTGCCACTCAGACATATCCTTCCGCCGGAGAGTTTTGTTTTGTGTTACTGGGCGCAGACAACATATAGAACCATCACTTTTAGTCCATTTGTATCATTATGCGTAGGAAAAATAGTTCATTACAATTTTTTTTTAGGTCTTAGTCTTTTTGTTAATGTAATGGAAACGTATGGTATTTGAATAAGACACATCATTTATGATTGATCGACTGATGATATCAACCTCATATTAGTCTGTATTGCTGATAGATTGACACACACATGTATCCAAAGTCTATCTATCAAAACAAACATTTCAGGGAAGGTTACATTCTCCGCATGTAGTGTGTGATCTGTCGCCCTCTGCTGGACGAAACCGAAACAACTGGGCGAGTCTTGCCTCGGTTGTTTTTACGGAAATTATTGTTATGGAAAAAAGACAACGGAAAGAAAAGGCCGTTGCTCTTGCTGGTGGCAATACTAAATAAAGAGACGAAATAGGTTGTAGTAAAAGGGCAGGGCAAGTTGTAATTTGTTTAGTGGTTCTATTTCAAACAAAACATTTTTTTAGAGAAATTAAACAGAAATTTACACAATAAAATACATCTTGAATGCATTAATTTATTATCTACAGAGGTATATTAAAAAACATTTTATTTTATTTTTTACAAAATCCCAGCAAACAATTAGTCATTGTGCAAATATATGACAATTTCTTTTAACATAAAAACGCACTACTTAAGCTAAAATCGAAAACCCCATTATGTTCCAATTGAATTCAATAAACTATCTGTACAATAAATATCAACCAAGATCGAGGATCATAATTAAACCTGACACATAAACACACAACACAGACATAAAATAGTGTATTAGTGTAACAGGCACATGTATTCAAAAAAAATATTTTGGTTGGTGGTTCAAAGGCCTTAACATATTTTTTTAATTAATAATAACAATCAATTTGATATAATAAGCTACAATTTAAATGTGTAGGCTAAATAAAACTCATATAGGCCTAGGCCTAATCCTTTAAAATAATAATAATGATAATATATGAATAATGATAATATTCCTTAAATCTTTTGAATCAAACGTGCTGTAGATGCAATTGTAGTTTTCAGCATATAAAATATAATAAGCAAACAAAAAACACTATCATTACTGATATCTTGTGCTGATATATGATTGATTTGATTCCCTCTCAGTGGACTTCTCTTTGCTAAACATTTGCTAAATGTCAGCCTTTCATCAGACGACCACAATGCAGTCCTGCCGTGTGTATCTGTGAAGAAACCTGATCTTTGGGTTTATGCCTGTCTTTGTTCCCAAACATTAGTACAGACCAGTCACTAATTCATTCAGCGATCCTTTTCTTGCTTCAGGCTCAGCCTCAAGTGATTGTGAACAGCAGAGGACATCAATGGACGAGTGCTGCATAGACCAAGGCCCTCTTGAGCTGTTTTACACACACACATGCTAGTGTGTTTACACAGTGACTCTATTTTCCAGTTGTATTATTCTCGCTAGTTTCTCCCTCAGGGAACAGGTCAGGATTTTCTGATAGCGTAGAGCGGATTCTCTTCTTCTCTTTAAAGCGGCCCGAATGTGAGACCTTCACATGGCGTCCCTTTGTCGCCGTTTTGTCCACTATGCGCTCCAAGCGGGCGTTAAACTGGCTGTCCGCAGCTGCGTCGGGTGTCGCGGGTGTCTCCCCGGCGTTGCTGCTGTGGTCTCCAGGGATTTCATACAGCACTTTCGGCTCTGATTTCTTCTTACGCAAGAAGGTCAGTTTCCACCAGGACGGTGCAGGTTCTGCGGTCGCCATCGAGATGAAAACAGACTCTGCAAGGAGGACATAAAGAGAGATTTATATACATGAAAGTGTTATTTTTATTATTAAAGATCAAACAGTATGCGTAAATAAGCAAATTAACTATAATCAGGTTTTTTTTTTGTTAACCAGCTATTTTACTTGAACACAAAATTTAAGAATAGTCATAATGTGTAAGCCGAGGCCTGAGGGTGTGAGCTATGCTAATGTAAGATCTGTGTCTTGCATTAGAAGGGGCAGCCGCAAATGAATTTTTTAGTGTAATTCAATAAGCACCATATGGCAGAGGTATGATAGGGTTTTAACCTGAGGAGTTTTGGTTACAGGCCTCAAATTTCACTCACTCTGCACTGCAGCTATATGCTATGCTAGGAGAATGGAAATGGTATAGACCATGCTAATGCTAAATGATAGAGCACTTGTGCTTATGGTGCATTCAAGTCCTCTTGGGAAGTTCGTATTTACGAGTTGGGAAGTCGTGTTTACGATGTCAGGTTTACGAAGTCACTTTCGTCGGAGAAAGATGGCGGCGTGCCTTCTCTTAATTAGCCTAAAAATACAGCAAGGTTTTTAAATATACTTCTAAAATGAAGAACAAAGAATGTGCATCAAGTGTGTTTTGCTTTTTTATATTTTTAATTAATTTATGAAGCCACTGTGAACTTTATCCTTACATATTATTATATTGTTATATTACAATGCTATAAAATGTTGTGCAGGCAGTCAACTTATTTTGTTGTAAACAACACTGACAATGTCACTGCTAAATACCTATAAGTAAGTATATTCTACCATGTTTCTCACTGACACGCCCCAAACTGGTCAATATTCCCACTCGTACGACATTGTGGCTGTGTCCATGTGCGTTCAACTCGTAAAATACGATCTTTCTGACATGACTTGAACACAATTAGTAGCCTACAGCTTATTTGATCTTTTTGAATGAATAAAATTGACGATGTATGCTACGTTTCAAAAGTTTGTGGCCTATACAGTTTTTTTTTTAATGTTCACTCAAAAATACAGTAAAAACTGTAATATTGTGAAATATTATTACAATTTAAAATAATTGATTTCTCTATTAGTGTCACATGATCCTTCAGAAATAATTGTAATATGCTGATTTGGTGCTGAAGAAACATGTTTTATTATTATCAATGTTGAAAACAGTGCTGCTTAATGTTTTTGGAAACCGTGCGTGATACATTTATTTTCATGATTTTTTGATGACTATAAATTTCAAAGAACAGCATTTATTTGAAACGGAACTCTTTTGTGACATCATAAATGATCAATTGATTGGGTCCATGCTGAATAAAAATATTAATTTCTTTAAAAAAAGAGAGAGAGAGAAATCTTACTGACCCCAAACTTTTGAATGGTAAGTTTGTACGTCAATAAAACTGTAAAGGTTGATTGTGGTGATTCACTTTAAAATCATTAACACTGTTATCTTTACTCGACTAAACATTTTGTTAAATGGACCAAATAATATTTCATAAATAAGAGGATGCTAATTCATGAGAAATGTGTAAACGTCTCCATTCAGGCCATAAGTGAACACACTCATTATCTGACCTCATGAGACTTCACTTCTAAGGTCTGAATGATGCAGCTGGTTTCAGCCAGAACATTCAGTGTGTTGTAGATTTGACATGATTCATTCATTAATTTACGTGATTTTACACAGTCCATTGTCGTGTTAAGAGCTCACGTCCAGAGACAGTTTATGGTTCATACACATGCTATGGCTTCTTTGAAGTAAACCATTACAATAAAAGCAAGTACGCCTTTGACATACACGGTGAAACACTGTCCAAATGAAAATTCGTATGATATTGTGAAGTTTACCGCACACTTATTCACACAAAGAGAACGATAAACAAACACTTAGAGCTGCATATCCTGGTAAAGTTTATTGCTTTACTGTCCATGGTCATATCTCGAACTGAATCAGCCTTCTGTGAAATGTAAAATGAACTCAACCACACTCAAATTCACACAAAACTGCTGTAGCATGTGACAATATCCATTCACGGGAAAGGCTTGGCTCGGTTGCTTAGCAACAAAGTGGTCATTTTCATACAGTATGCTAAATTCTGTTCGCTCTCTCAGGGCTTTGACTCTTGCTCCTGCTTTTATGTTTACGAGAGCAAACAGAGATCAGGTGGAGCCGGCCAGCTCCCTTTCAACCTTACAGCCTTGTTTTTCTGACGCTTTAAACCTTATAAAAAGAGGCCATTTAATCCAGATGGTTTTAACAATAAGCCATATTGCATTAACTCTGTATTTGAAAAGCTATAAGTATGCATTTTATAAAATTATTTGATTTGGTTGTTCAAAAAGTTATGCCAGCTCTTAATAAACAACACAAAGCCTTGAATTTTACTGCACATTTATCACTTGCAATTATATTGAATAAGTTTAAAGCACAATTTACAATACAAACATGGATTTTGAAATGTTGTGTGTCAATGCACCCCAATGCAGTAACCAGTTTTACCGTGTTTTTAATAATTTTTTACCGTGTTTTTAACCAGTTTTTAATAATAATAAAACTATTATTATTATTATTATGGTTTAGCCAGGATTTGGATAAGGAAGGTTTGTCTTTGCAAGCAAAGGGAACTTCTACGCAAAGCACACGCACACTCCATGTTGTTAGCATGTGGTTTTCATATGAAAATAAATATATTGATAAGGTTCAAGGAAATCATTATTCAGAGGGAAAAGCAAGTGCTTTCCGGGAACATGTCAATGGAACAGGAACTTTCTGTGAGCTGATAATTCAAGGATTTGATAAGATTTACATATCACAATAATGTAGATAACCAATGGCTTTGGTGTGGCAAAATTTAACTTCTGGTTTGTCTTGTTACACAACTATGGACAGCTTGTTCGTTTTTAAAGTATAAAAAAAAAAAACAATTCAGCCAGCAATAATAACGACACAAAGTACATTTAGTTTCAACAGAAGCTCCCATGAGAAATAGCCGTCTCTGTAGTCGTCCTAATTAATTAAGTATTCCTGTCGTAGTTGGAAAAAACATCAGGTGTTAACTGGAGGTCTTTGGAGAGCTTCGCTCTGGGAACAGTCACACTCTGAGGGGGTTAAAGTGAATAAAAGCATAGTGCAAATGACAGGAACTGAGGTGCAGAAGAACTGCAGGAAATACATTCTTGCGTTTAATCTTGCAGGCCCAAAATGTGCATTGGCACCCATTTCACAAAGTAGTTCAGGTTTATTTTATGTCGTTTTACTCTCACTCCTTTTAGAAATAAGTCCCTATGCTTGAGAGTAAAATACACTCTTAAAAGCAAAAGGTTCTTTACTGGCATTGATGGTTCCATGAAGAACCTCTAACATCCATGGAAAATATCCATTGTTCAATACACTGTAAGAGAAAAAAATGATTTAGATTATTAAAATGTTTCTACACTAAGATAAAAAGGGTTCACTGAAAGGTTCTCTGGGGAACGCAAATGGTTCCACTATATGGCATCACTGGGGGAAAAAACCTGTTGGATTTTTAGTAACTAAAAAGGTGGAAAAGGAAATTGGTCCCAAGTTTCCACAGAGAAAAAGAGATCTGGAGATCTCGATTCAGATGTCTCTTCTTCTTCTTCAAAATCAAAATAAAAACCCACACAAATAAGACGATTGTTGACCTAAAGTAAGATATTGAATGTATATCTATGACTTTTGATTGCAGACTTTGGACATAGCAAATCTGAGCATAGATTGAGACATAGTTGAACTTGAGATCTCTTCTGAAAGTGTAGAGGAGACGTGTGAGATCATTGGGGCTTTTTCTCAGGAGAAAAAGATCTCATACAAAACTGAAAGTTGTTTATTTTCCTTCCAACGGGAAGAGGGGAGTTTTTGTGTATGAATACAAATACCCAAGCACATTTAAAGCAGGCAACAGAGGCACTAAACTTCATAGCATTTGCTTGTGATTTCATGACGTCATTCGTTTCAAGAATCTCTTCAGTGAATTAAGCCATTGGTATTCTTCTATGAACACCAACATATATTGACAGCAAATCAAAAAGCGAGGCTGTGAGGGATAGCCTTGCCGTGTTTTCAATGGCATCCGCTGTAAAAATCTGTATAAAGCTCCTAGATCACTTTACGCAGCTTATATTGTCAGGAGTTTTTTGTCTAATGAAATTTTCTTGGAAAGATATTTTTGCAGTGTTTCGTCAGCAGAACAATTCAAAAACATCAAATAACAGTATAACCCACTGTAGAGATGCTTGTCTATCACTAGCAGCATCTCTTTCATTCCTGCTAAAAAATCAATGTTTGTGGATTGTTTTAATTTCAATTGAATTAGTTCAGGATGTCAGAAATTTCTTGGCTGGATTCCTTCCCAATGCAATGTTTTTGTCAGGCTTAGGTTTTCAAAATCCGTTCAGAGACGTTCATCTTGGCCGCTAAACTTGTACTATTGACACAACTGAAAGAAATGTTTTGCATTTCAAAGTGTTCACTTGATTGCAGTAATCCCCCACCCCACACACACACACACACACACACACACACACACACACACTCATCACAGGCTCCTCATTATGCACGGTTAGTCAGTGATAAAGGTTCACTGTTTGCTATGAATGTATAACCATGTGTCTGTCCAAAGGTTATTAAAATTCACAGCTATCATTCCCTTTTTTCCTCTATAGAACTTAATATCAATTCCCATTTGATCATCTTTTTTTTTCTAGAACTCAGTATTAATTTCCATTTAGCAAACAAGTAACACACTAACTTATCTGTAAACGAATTAATATGAAACTAATTGCAACCGGATGATATTCCATGGAGTTGAAAGAGTTTTTCCCCTCCAGTGAATTCTGGTAGCTATAATAAGCCTCTCTCACCTGCGCAGGTCAATGTACGTCCGTTGAGATACTTGTTATCTGCTTTAGAGTGGTCCCTATCCTTTGGTTCGGTTGAGTCCAGCAGGTGAGGTCATCGCCCTATATTTAATTATAGTTTCTGTCTGTCTCTTCTGCCTCCTCTCCAGCTTGGCTGTCCCTCTCGCTCTCTCTGGCAAACAGGTGCAGATTCACAGGTGCATGTCTCCTCCCACAGACACCCACATCAGGCTCCTCCTCCCTCTGTCTGATAAACAGGCTTATGTCACATCAGCTTCATAGAACAATAGCTAAAATATATACTTGGATTGGGTGTAGAAGATTAATGACTTGATTAGCTTTTGATATAGCTAATATTTAAGAGGCTATAAATGGAATGGCCATTGGGAATGTAATCAGCAGGGATTGTGTTAATAATAGTAGTGCGTGGCTTTTTCTAGCTCTCTTTTTTAAGATTCTCAGGCATCCAGTGCTTTCTTGTTACATTTTTAAAAATAAATAGCATTTAATGAATCTTGAAATGCTATATTGACAATTCTCTCAAAGCTGTTTAATGACATTATTTACTGTGGTGAATGTTTTTTTCATGAAGACATACTTTTTCAAGTAACTAAAGTAACTATAAATTGACAATAAAATAGTTAATTTTTCAAATAAGTTACTTTGTTTTCTCATTTAATGGCTGACAGCTCTCCTGTTAGTGAGAAATAGAGAGAAAGGTGCAGAGGCGTTGTGTGTAAACATGATGGTTATTTTAGTTCAAGACTAATGGATGTACAAAAACAGAAAAGTTTTTCCTAGATGCATTTTTCACGTGTACAGACAACACCATTGTCAAAACAATCCCTGTTCACACATTCACAGGATCCGCAAAAACGACCAAGAACGCTGTAGTAGGCTATTCACTTTAAAGGAGTTCACTTTAAAATTAAAATTCTGTCATCATATACTCACCCTCAAGTTGTTTCAAACCTGTATGAATTTCTTTCTTCTGCTGAACACAAAGGAACACAGTAAAAAAATAATCATGGGTCTTGTAATTTTCATTAAAAAAATTAAGGTGATAATTAAAAATATTGTGTATATTTTATTAAGAAAATTGTGGTTCAGTCAGTGTTGTATAGAAAATATTAAGAACATTTTCCTAATTTTTTTAATGAAACATACACAAATTTGAGGCTTGAATTGAGGAACCGATTAAGCGGATAAAATTAAGGGAAAAAAGGCTACCTATTTATTTGAAGAGAATTAGCTCAATTATGCGGCTTTATTTAGAAACACCATTGTAAGTTCCCAACATGCTTTGCACATGGCTGGAAATGGAGAGGAAATATGGAAATTAAGTGTCATTTATGTGTTTTTGAGTAAAGGGAAACATCTGTTAATGTTTAATGTTCAGTTATTTTTGACATTTGAAAGAGTTTCTATTATGTTAAAGTTTTGACCGTTACCATTGTGCAGAAGAGTAGGGCTTATAGTTAGGTTGTGAATAACTGCATGTATTGATTATCTGACCGTGTTGTTTAGTTCCTTGAGCAACAACTTTGCTATAATGCTAGTGCAGTAACAAGTTTGGTCCTGTGCTGTGCTAGCAGCATACAGTCTTTTAATAATGCAATATAACTCAAAGTCACTCTAATTCACACACTTTTGAGCGTCAACTTAAAATAAAAAAGCAAATTTCACTAAATACATTAAATCCATTGTATCATAGACTAAATAATTAAGGTAATTTTACATGATTTATTCAGGTAGATTCCATGAAAGAAATCAAGCCTTAACTACTCAAAAATATTATGTGTAATATTGTTACCATAATTTTTTTAATTAAATAGCAGTAACATTTTTTACAGTGAAGATATTTTGAAGAATGTCAGTAACCAAACAGTTAACTGGTCCCAATTACTTTCATAGAAGAAAAACATATATACTATGGAAGTCAATGGGACCAGTTAACTATGGAGCTAAACGAGTCTCAATAAAGATAAATGCACACACTACATTCACATATGCACACAGGATTCATACATGCACACACATGATTCATAAATACACACACAGGATACACAAATGCGCACAAAATTCACAAATGCACACACAAAATTTAAAAAGCACAGAAGATTCACAAATGCATACAAAATGCAAGCAGTTTGTAAATCAATATATATTTGTGTGTGCATCAGAAATACACGTCTGAATCTTGCCCTGTGCATTTCTGAATCTTGAGTGCATTTGTAAATTTTGTTTGTATTTCTGAATTGTGTGTGTATTTATGAATTTTGTGTGAATTTGTGAATTTTGTATGCATTTGTGAATCTTCTGTGCTTTTTAAATTTTGTGTGTGCATTTGTGAATTTTGTGCACATTTGTGTATCCTGTGTGTGTATTTATGAATCATGTGTGTGCATGTATGAATCCTGTGTGTGCATATGTGAATGTAGTGTGTGAATTTATCTTTATTGAGACTCGTTTAGCTCCATAGTTAACTGTTTGGTTACTGACATTTTTCAAAATATCTTCCTCTGTGTTCAGCAGAAGAAAGAAATTCATACAGGTTTGAAACAACTTGAGGGTGAGTATATATGATGACAGAATTTTTATTTTAAAGGGGGGGTACAATGGTGTTTCATGTATTCAGAGTTGTTTACAGTGTTAAAGAGATGGATTCTCATGCTAATAATGGCCAAAGTTTGAAAAGTTATTTTGAACGAATAACAGAGAATTTCTGTGCTGAAAATCATACTTCCGGGTTGCAACACGTTTCGGCTGGTTTTTTTCTATCGTAGATCTAATGACGTAGACCAGAGTGGAACTCCTTATATGAGCATTGCTCTCGGAAAAGCGCGTTCACGCACACGTCGACCAGAGGAGAGAAAGACCGCGCTCATCGACGCATAGACATCATATATCTCTATATAATATCTATGCATCGACGCGCTACTACCGGAAATCATCATCAGCAGCGCTAAATAGGAATGGTTGATGTCAAGAATGTCTCCAAAAAAGTGTGTTTTGGGATGTGAGGGAAAGTTTACCTTGTTCAGCTTCCCAAAGAACCCAGTGTTACTGGAACAGTGGATGCAGTTTGTATTTCCGGGACAGCAAAGGAGTGTGGCAAGTGCGGTTTTGTGTTCTGGTCATTTCAGTGACGAATGTTTTATTAACAAGGCCGAGGTCGTCGCTGGATTTGCAAACCAAATACTATATATATATATAGTAATATGGCATACCGCACCACGATCGATAATAAGCAAACCTTCCCGCGCACTCCCGCTTGACTCTATAGCTCCGCCCACGCCCAGAATCAAGGACCTCGGCTTTTTCCGGTTAGAATCGGAAAGCTGTATTTTTATTTTATAAATATGATGAAACTAAAGACTTTTTGGAGATATGAAGGACACACTATTACTCTATAGGTACTCAAGATTAACATGAGATTGACTGAAACTAAGTATTTTACCCCCCCTTTAAAGTGAACTATCCCTTTAAGAAACACTACGCGCCGTATTTACCTGTGTCAGCTGTGTTGTCGATGCCTCGAGAGAAAAGAAAGAAAAGTGACTGAAGGATAATATAAAGCAGTATCTCTGGTCGTACGATGTGTATGACGTCATTGACATTTTAAAAGACTTTTTAAAGCAAATAAGTGACTCTAAAAAATCTAACACCCAGCTATATGTAATTTCTTTGCATCTCCTTTTGAATACAACATTCAAACAACAGACAAAAAATTATGTCCTGAGAAAAGTGGATTTTGAGGGGTATAGCTCCATAGACCTCATTCTGCACTCGTCCTGTGAGCGCCCTCATATGGAGTCAGAGTGGAACTGCAACCAGTCAGAAGCCGGAAGTTTACTGAGAGTGGCGGTTCTCCCCTTATTAGACATCCTCTGCTAATAAACATGAGCATGACACCACCGTTTTCACAAATTCACATTTGTGTAGTGTACACGGGATGATGGTAATGTTTTCAAAAACTTGCACTTAGTGGTGGGCAGATCGAGGCTTTGTGAAACAATGAAACAGTTGAAGCAAATGTGCCACATTTGTGTGGCTTCGAAACAACCCGACACCCGTCTCAACGGTGACACCTAGTGGTCACTTGCTGGTGTTGATCTAAAACAACCTTGACGACGAGCGATTAAAAAAAATGTATTATTGTATTTTTTTTAATATGTGAAGCTTGTAACCTGTAGGCTCCTCACTGTGCACAATGTTATTTTTATTTATCTATCTATCTTAATGATCTATCTATTAATCTATATATGTAGGCCTATCTATTAATCTATCTGACTATATATTTATATCTATGCATCTATTAATGTGTCACTATATGTATATTCTGTCTCTAGCCTATCAGTCAATGTGTCAATTTAAATAGCCTAAGCCTAAATATAACTAAGCAAATCGCACTAAATGTCACTATATCACCAAAAATCTGCTATCTCAAAATCAAACTCCTCTCACAGAAACCCCCGAGGTCAAGATGCGTTGACTTCACTTTTATACAGATGTGCGATTGTGTGGTCTGTTCCCGACCCTGTCAATCAAACGCTGATTCGGCGGACCATGCCACCTGTCGAAACACCTGTGAAACACCCCGAGGCTTCATTTAGCCGTAGTCACGTGACATGGGTGTTTTGAATCACGCTTCGGATCAGTGTTTCGAGACATCTGCACTTCGGGATCTCGAAAAGCTTCGGAACGTCAGTTTCGCGTCAAACATCCCTACTTGCACTTTGAAACCCGTTTTAAAAAGTTCGCGTTTTCAGGCTCCCGAAATGGTGTTGTGTAAATTAACGGCCAAAACACGAGAACGGAGAAGATGATGCAAATGGGTCTCGATGTAGTGTTTAAAATTATTCTAAAGTGTGCATTTCATGAATGTCCAAATCGTGAGAAACCAACGAGAAAACGTAAAAATGCTAAATGAATGGCTTACCTTTCACACCTTCCCATCAAATGATCGTGAGCGTCAGCTTCTCAGTTCTCGCGCATGCGTAGTGGCGCTCTCGTGAACTCACATCAGAGGCCTACACCAAAGAAAATTAATAGTTGAATAAAGTCGTTATTTTGGTGGGGGCGGGGGTTGCGCACTCAACGTAAGGTTGAGCCACTGTAGTCACTTGGACTATTTTAACGATGCCTTTAGCCTACTAACTTTTCTGAACCGGCAGATGCATGCAGTCTATGAAGGAGTGAATTTTATGGGCCAGCAAGTTTCGATCCCAGAGAGATATGAATGAGTGAGCCAGCTCTCAGATTTCATCCAAATATCTTAATTCGTGTTCCGAAGATGAACGAAAGTCTTACGGGGTTGGAACAACATGCAGGTGAGTAATTACTGACAGAATTTTCATTTTTGGGTGAACTAACCCTTTAATATTCTCTCAGGACACTTGATTTGCTGCTTTTCCTTCACCATTCGCTTCAACCAGCTTTTGTAAAGAAATTCATATAAGCAGGACAACTTATATTTGTCCGCAAAACTAACTTTAAGCATTTCAGATCTTTAAGCAGGTCTTTAAAATGATGAGAAACAGTTGTCCAAACTTTTGACTGGTAAAAACAACTAGCTTCATCATACCCCAAAAAATAAACTTATTCACAAGCCAATAAAACATGTATTGGTCTAATAAATCTGGAAAACATCACATTAGGCCTATATATTTCTAAATTAAATGTGTGTCTATACTAAATGTGTTTATAAACATGTGTTAAACATCTTAAAAAGAACGGATGTATTTTAAAGAACAGAAGAGAGAGAGGGAGAATTTTCTTTTAGATGTATCTGTTCTTATACAAAAAGAAAGAAAGAAAGAAAGAAAGAAAGAAAGAAAGAAAGAAAGAAAGAAAGAAAGAAAGAAAGAAAGAAAGAACAATTCCATATCCGACCAGTAGAGGGCATAGTCTAAGTCCTGTCTATTAGAGAGGTAATCCTCATCAGCCCTGGCTCTGGCATTAGTTTGAACAGGAACACTGGCCAGAGAAGTGCCTGATGCCAGGATGCCCACTGGTGCGATTAGGCAGTTTGAGGGAGACTAATGGCTGACCGCTGCCCTAGCTGGGTGTTTTAAGGAGGACTTGCCCTCTGTCTGGGGGCTGCTTGGTTCATGTGTTGCGCTGGCGGTAGGACAGGGTATGCGGGGTTCATTCACACGGGGATTAAATAAGAACAAGCCACATTTGATGGCCCACTCGAAAGGCTGTTCAGCACCAGCTGGGCTCTGGCGTTGGTAGTTTGCTCATGGCAGCCAAGAGCGGCCTCGCCACAGTCTGCAGAACACACAGTCCATTAATCATTATCTTATAGCTTCTGATGGGAAACTTCATTTGGCCCGACAAGAGTCATTTTCATTTTAAAGGGAACATTTTGGGCATCTAAAGCGTCTTGCCTATTTCTGAAAATATAGGCTATCTGACTTTAGTTTTGAACATTCGGCAGTTCATAAAAAAATCAGAATTTAAGAATTGACTTCCTTTAAATTGATGAGTTGGAATTTGAATAAAATGTCTACGGGATGTTGAATTGGAATGACAGGAAGATGAATTTAGCCTACTGAATTGCATTGGAAAGATATTCAAGGCAAACAAACAGAAACCTCTTCAGCGTAACAAAATAGGCATGCTTCTATTTTGTAAACCAGCTTTCAAGGTAAATTAGAACATTCTGGAAAACGTGGTCTTCCAACATATAAAATAATATATTAAATCTATTTTTTTTTTATACATTTTTTTAAAATGCCATCTTAATTAAATGCCAATTTATAAATCCAATAGATTTTTTGTATTATTATTCACATTGAAATTACAATTCATTATTTTCTATTACCTACGTTAGAAATCATGAATTGCATTAATCTCAATTAAATTCTGCATAGCATAAAAAGTAGTCTAGTTTTTCAGGAAATTATTTTGTTACCATTCAAATTTGACATTGCTTTAAAAAAGATCACTTGTCTTTGGAACGCACTGCACAATCAACATGAAATGCATTCTTTGTCTTTACCTTGTGTCTATTGTAAGCGTGGTATGTGTTGTATTAGTGCTCCTCCTCGTGGCGAGATTATTGAACAGCAGGTTCGCCCTATGGAGAGAATAGGCCAACATTATCAAGCTGCAGTTGTCCGGTTAAAGCGCTGCAGTTTTCTATTTGACCACCAGGTGGCAGCAGCTCCCGTCAGTCATCATTACTGCCTTGAACCACAACAAATTGAAAATGAAATTACTGTCAATCTATTGAGAGAATGAAGTTATGTCATATCATAGTCCGTAGAGGGAAGGAAATAGACAGATGGGCTACTGGTGCAGATAGAGTGGTTTTAAAGGAGGAGGAAAAAAAGGATGACACATTTATTTTGTTGTTTCTTTGTTTTATTCTACTGAATAGCATCCTCCCTCTCTCTTTCACATCTCCAATTCCCTTGTTCCTTATTTTCCCTTGCGCATTATATAATGGATGCATCAGGGAAAGATAACCGCAAACTGGTCTGCGTGCTGTATTCGCATAAAGATTTCGTTGTTCAGGAATTAAAGAAAACAGTCAAATTGTAGGGACAAGAGAGGACAATGGACCCTGAACAGGATTATTATGGGGGTTGAAAAACGTACCAAAAGCACAAACAAAATGAGTGCACTAGCTAGGCCTAACTGAAATGAAAATAGCTGGAAATAAATGAAAAATCCTAATGAAATAATCAGAATTAAGGTTGTTGCTCTCATTCTTCCAGAAATCTCGCTTATAGAGCATGTTTTTACAGAGAGGTCTTATTTTGTGGCTACCAGACCTCATCTTCACTCATTCTTGTCGCTGTGGAGAAGGGACAGTGAATGATAGAACCCATCAATCAAAACATCTCTGCTTCCATCGCTTTTTATCCACTGCATCTTCCTGCTGAAGACATATACAGAGATCAAAATGAATGAAATAAACAACTTCCAGTACCAACATTTGATTCGGAGTTCAGACTTTGTGAAGAACCTTTAAAGTCACCATGAAATCAAAATTGAATATTGCAATGTTATTGTAAATTATTTATTTATTCCACATCATTATTTTTAATCAAAATTCACGTGTCCATAATCTTTAATCAAAGTAACTTCACATCTCTTCTCTTCTCTGATGATGTGCTTACTGGTGCGAGGGCAGGGCAAACTGTCACTCACATGACATCACAGCAAACCACAACGATCTAATGGTCCAATCAATTCCCCATGTACAAAATCAAGATCCGCCCCACATTGTTTCTTGTTCGAGAAAGCCGCTCACTCATGGCGCTTTTCCACTGCGTGGTACGACTCGGCTCGGTTTGCTTTTCCACGGCAGTTTAGTAAAGTGGTTGGGATTATAGACTGATAGTTATAGTTGCGCCGCCACCTCGGTTTCTGACCACAAGACAGAATTTATTTTTATTTGTATTCGTTTAAAGCAAGTCATTTAAAAAAGTAATGAATGCGAACAAATGAGACTGCGGTTGGCTGTTGCTGACTATTGAAATCTAGCAGGTTTGGTGTCTCTTGTCTCAAAATCCAATGATGCTGTAGTGACGATATTCTCTGACCAATCAGTGATCTGCAGTGTTTACACATTTTAGTATCGGCTCTTGGAACCCTCAACCAAGGTGGTAGGCTGTAAAAAATAGTACCAGGCAAGTACTAGGTACTGTCCACAGTGGAAACCCCCTCCAAAGAGAGCCATATACTGTACAGTGGAAAAGCGGCATCAGATAAAAGTCTCAATCAGCTCCCTAGCTCAGGAACCAGTAGCCTATTGTGTTCATGAATTCGTGCACTGGTATAAGGACAGTAAAGGACGCTGCCTGCTCACTACACATTGGGAGATTGTTGACTGTTTCAAGCTGACTTTAAATTGAATCTTTTAGGCTTTTTTTCCAGCAAAGGTGGCAAAATCTCAACTCAACTATTGGAGATGCGTTGAAGTGTGTCAACGCAACCTGAGCCACTCTTTTCCTCTCGTTTTGATAAGGTTATTTCATTAACATAATCTCAAAGAGGTGAGTTTCACTCGAAACTGCTGATTCTGTGGGGAACCATCGTGACTCAAACTTAGCGTGTTTATTTATATAAACAGACAGTTCATCTTCCACGCGCCTCCAGCCAAACGGAAGCATCCGCACCGGGCTGCTTTTTTGGCGGGCAAAAGGGTTAACACCGATCGGCAGGCATCAGTTTAATCATAATCAACCGAGCTAAAGAGGAGTAATGGAACCTGCGAGCCGGGCGCGCCTGTGTTCCGCCACAGATTAGCCGCTAATTTGCATAGCGCTTTCGTTCATCCACGTCGGCCCGACGACAGGCCGTCCTCCCCGGACACAGCCATGCGTAGCCTCCGGGGCCGCTTTGACAAATGGCTGGCCGCGTAGCGCTGTCTTTGCGCCCAAGACGGGGCAGCGAGAGCGACAGTGATTGATAGTCTGACGGGATAAATAGTGCAGAACTTCTTCTTCTTCTGCTTCTTTTTTCTCTAATAGGAGTACAAGAGGTGTTTAAAAACCTGCGTAATGGAGAAATATGAAGCCAAGCAGAGCAAGAGGGAAGGAGATTGTGTGTTCGAGTTCGTGAGTGAGTGTTTGTGAGGTAAAGAGTTTGTGTGTAGAGGCCTACTCAAACATGAAGTGCTTGACTTTTTTACTCCCAGTCTGATCTGACACTTTACTCAGTGGCTTTGTTCAAATAGTATGCTACTAGTACTGCAGTAGTGTATTACTGCTGCATAGTAGCCTATGTAGGCATTTCTGTATGCATTGAATATCCCGATGACCTAGTACGTTTGTCAAAATATGAATGAACCTGAACTAATATCTGCAATGATTTGTAATAATCTGAATGTATTTTTGATACATTTTTTGATCAGATTGCCAAAAGTTAAGTCACTTTTACACTCAATTGGTTTGAAAATGCAAAATAAATATTATTATTTTTCAAGACGATAACCAGATGGCATAGCTTCTCGCTGTATGCATGCCAATGTTGAGGTCAATAGCATACTGCTGTTTGAATATATTGTTACATTTTGTGTGCTAATTTAAATATAGTAGGCTTTATAGCTAGTATGCAACCACATATTCGGGTGGAACAAATGTGTTCGCGTCCAGACTGACCACTAATGTAAATATGTGATGGGGTTTGTTCCTGTCATCAGTGTCTATGATCATTTCCATGCAGTATACAGTACATATTGTGCAGTGTGCCAGTATTCCATTCCAAACACAACTTATACTCCATCAACCTTCATTTCCGCTTGCAAATTATTTTTCCTCCGTTGCCCTCACCATCATCATTATCGGTAATGAATAATTATATATAGTACGTTATAATTAGCAATACGCAGTGCAGTTTGGGATGTTACTAATCGGTACAGAAATAAATGAATAAATTTAGAGCCTGAGACTGATCCTCCATTTTGCAATCAAATGTTTATTTAAACATTTCCATAGCCATTGTTTTCATGTTTCAAACAATATTTCATAACTAACGAAATGAGGGCGGGCTGAGCATATTAGCAAGGATGCCAGATTCTCTACACACTACAAATGACTGCTACACCATATAACAGATAGACGTTAAATATAATTAAACTATTTATAATTCTAAACATTTGTGGCCATTAAATGTATTGGATTCTTAACAATAAGGAACAAAAGATCAAATTAAAAGATTGACTAGTTGTTACTGGCAATGATGGGGTTTTTGTACTTATTGATAATTCCTCGTTTCTTGTCTTGGAATCAACAGAATGGTTGCGAGTTAATATTGTCGATTGTATAGTCACGGGAATAGGACAACACAAATATGTGTCAATTTTCTTATTGATTATAGTAAATGTATTTACTGTTTAAAAGTATAAATGGGCGTTGGCGTCAATAAGCTTAGGCTTCTGCCTACTCTTTTTGAGCATCATATACATGTTTTTAATTTTATTTTTTTATTTAGTTATTTACTTACTTGTTCATTTGCACATGTATCCATCTTTAGTTTTGCCTACTGTGCTGAATCATGCTATTATGTAGAACTTTTGTGGAACTTAGATGCTCAAATAAATAAATAAAAGTAGACGTTAAGAAAAAAAGAACTAAATTAATTGCCTAAAAAATTAATGTGAATACATTCAAGCATTTAAATGCTCTGTCATTAAATAAAAAGAAACACTCCATATAGTTAAACAAAAGCAGGATCCGTATTATCTTAGGAATGATAATGCCATATAATATATTTTAACTAACCTCTCTCTCTCTCACACACACACACACACACACACACACACACACACACACACACACACACACACACACACGTACAGTATGTCCCTGGGTGGCTCTCTGTTGGCAGATGAGGGTGCAATAAGGCAGTATAATGAATTCATTACATGCTATCTGACACCATTACCATAAGAATGCCAAACACATACATCAGCAAACACGATTTACACACCTCACCTCGCTCAGCTGCTAGCACACGTGCACACACATGTTGGGTTTTCATGTTTTATGGGGACTTACCATTAGCATAATGATTTCTATGCTGTAGAAACTGTATATTATATCCCCCTAACCCAAACATACCCATCACAGAAAACTTCCTGCATTTTAAAATTTTCCAAAAACATCACTTAATGTGATTTATAAGCTGTTTTCCTCATGGGGACCAAAACACATCCCCATAACATAGGGTGACATGAACACACACACACACACACACACACACACACACACACACACACACACTCATCAGTGAGTCCGGATCTGCACAGCTGGTAATTCAGAAGATGTTTTGGATATGTATCAATAACATAAATAACATGAAGAATCTCAATAGAACGTCAAAGACGCAAAGATTGTGTTTGCATAAAAAATATATTTCCTTGTAAACAAAGCATTTCATTATATTTTCATAAAAAACCTCACAATTATTGTACACAAACACACACTCGGTGAAACCCTCTGTGGGTGCATTAATGCACAGAGATAGATCGCAGGCATTAAGAAAAATAATGGTGTGGATATTGCAGCCTCTCATCTCTGGTCAGAGTGCTTTAATAAAGTGTGTAATAAAGTGACGGGGTGAACGTACGCTCTGAATTATCTACGGTAAGTGCTGAAGATCTGTCTCGGTTATGAAAACGCAGCATCACTCATTCACAAGAAAACCCGGAGTCATCGACTAAAGCAACTGCAGAAATTCAGATGTTTACAACTGTCAGATAGCAAGTTTAGACGACATTATTATGCAGGTGCTACATTAAAACATTACAACGTTATATTCTGTTCATTTATGTTGGAGGTTATTAGGTAATTAGACCATAATTCAGGGCAGATGGTGGTTAAAGATGCTTTATTGCATTAGAGCTCCTGGGACCAAAACTCCAGAGAGATGTTTATATATTAATGAAACTCATCTGGCCACAAACATTAATAAGATTTAAGTAAATTCTCATGTGAGTTTGGAACTAATTTGAATCAATTACACCTGGAAAGTGAGATAAAAGCAACAACAACAACAACAAAAAATCAGAAGTACAACTCAATGTTGCATGAACTCTAGTTTGGGCATGTGAAATGATTTGATGGTAATGGGAACTGGACCGAGACTCTTAACAGCTGTATTAATTAATATGACTAATTAAAATGCGGCTTCCCTTATGGCTGTCCAATGAGATGTGATTGAAGATGGCAGTAATCAAGACGTGGAAAACTTTTTTAAACCAGTTGACAGAGCTCGATTCAGTGCGCCTGGGAGAGAGAAATGGCCTCTAACTACGTTATATAGAAATTCCAGGCACACGTACACACTCGTTCAGGCCTGCGCAACATCACGCCGGTTGGCCACTGCCAGGGCTGTATGTTCACACACTCTTCATAAGGCTCAATTTAACTTCTTGTGTGTAATAAATAGAGTTGCCAGATCATTTGGGCCATATGTGCTGTATCACCCTCAAACACACAGACGGTCTTTCGCTCCGAGTTCCCGGCACGTTGACTGGCAGCGTTCTGGGGACTGAACATGGAAATGTGATACGCCGCAGCACCTGGAGTCCTACAGGAGACAGGATGTGTGTTTGGGCTCTGCTTGACTCCCGTGTGTTTCTGTTCTGTATATTATCATGCACTATTGCCCTGTGGCCTGCAAGGCCCCGGGCTCCTTCTGAGTCTGCCACTCAATCAAGTCTAAAAGTCCATGAGTTTAATAGCAGATTTCAATGGAATACAGAACTCTCTTTTTTTTTTTTTTTTTCATTATTTGCAGAAATTATAATAATAATAAAATATCGTTAAAAAAAAGAAAAAGATAATGGCTGTATTTCAGTTTGCATACTGATGTTATGCGGTAAAAGTATATGCACTTTACTGTATAGTATGTTTTTTATTTGCATTCATTCATTTAGCTTATCAAGACTAACTACACTGAAGGTATAATTAGCAAATATGTAATTAGCAATTCAATGTAGCTATGTAATTAGCAATTAAAGCATTTATCTGGCACAGAAACATTAAAATGGCAGTATTAAATTGAACTAGATATAACTAATAGAACAGGAGAAGTCATTTATATAACATTGAACATATACTGACAAACAGCAGCATTTAACTAATTGTTTGTACACATTTGCAAAATTCACCAGAAATTATAACCATATGGACACTTTTGGCATCATATTTTCACTGTTCAAAAGTTTGGGGTTAGTAAGATTTCTTTAATGTTTTGAAAAAAAGTCTCTTATGCTCACCGAGGCTGAATTTATTTGATCTAAACAACCGTGATATTGTGAAATATCATTATAATTCAAAATAACTGTTTTCTATTGTAATATATTTTCAAATGTAATTTATTCCTGTGATGTCAAAGCAATGATTTTCAGCATCATTACTGCAGTCTTCAGTGTCACATGATCCTTCAGAAATCATTCTAATGTGTGTCAAGAAACATGTATTATTATTATCAATGTTGAAAACTTTGTGCTGCTTAATATTTTTGTAGAAATCTTGATATATTTTATCCAGGATTCTTTGATGAGTAGAGAGTTCAAAAAACAGCATTTATTTGAAATAGAATTAAAAAGTTCAATTTAAAAAATCTAACTGAGCACAAACATTTCAACTGTAGTGTTAAATGATCTAATGCATTCATTCTAATACTATTTAGTACTCGTATATAAATATGTAAGACAGAGATATATATATATATATAGAGAGAGAGAGAGAGAGAGAGAGAGAGAGAGAGAGAGAGAGAGAGAGAATTGGGCGTGGTTAAAAATGTCCAATAGTATGAGAGAATAATAGAGTTGGAGATGCATACATTAAGATTGTGGGCGTCATAGACATAAAGAGAGAGAGAGAGAGAGAGCACAAAACAAGTGCATGTCATGTTAAATGAATATGGAAAAGAAAAAAATGAGGGAGTATAAAAGAAATAGCACTTTGATAGACTTTTCCCCCCACATAGGCTAGTTTGTCAGATTGGAGAAATGAAGACAAGTAATGTTTTAATATGACTTATTTTAGACATCACACGGCACGGCATCAAAATTCAAAACCCCACTCTATCATTGTAAATGTCCAAAACTTTTATTCAGAGTTATGGATTCGTCCATTAAAGTAATTCACTAGACACACACACACACACACCGCCAGATGTCTTTCTCCCTCGATCGTCACTAAGGAGTTTCTCTGTACAAACAGCAGGGGTCACTTAGTGACCCTTTGAGAGGTCAAGGGTCAGGTTCCCAGCCTGGTGTAGCCATGGTGATGGCATCTGGAGAATTGAAGCAAAGTGGAATCTCTTCGGCTTGTCAAACCGTCCACACACACACACACACACACACACACACACACACACACACACACACACACACACACACACACACACACGCTCCTGCTTGGGCTCATTAGGTTTATAATCTGTGTTTTTTATTGCAGTGGACTTCTCTTCGAGGTTGTTTTGATTATATATGTATAATCTTGTTGGTTATGTGCTTAATTATACGCTATAGGGTATGTTGTGCATTGATAACCACAAACCAGAACACCAGCCGCCCACATTATCCCATAAACCCGCCTGTCCTGTTACCTGGGCAACAGCTGAGAGTGGCGTCCAGAACAGGCCCGGAGGCGAGGGCTCCGTCTCCTCTCTCCCTGTCCTTGAGCTTTTCTCCCCATGGCTCCAGAGCCTGGCAGCTGAAGAACACAACAGAAAGAGCTGTGTGCATCTGCTTCTGTGAAGTCAGCACGCCTGGAGGCTGGCATTACGACAAGGTCAGAGGTCACTGCTTTCTGGGTGGCGTCTCCCGCGTCGTTCTGCTGAAAGTCACGATGTAAAAACACAGTTTGAGAGATGTTTCTCATGAGCGTGAGCTGAGAATTATGATAAATTGCTTCAAACTCTGTGGAAACTGACTGGAGTTGAACATTCTTTTTCTAAATGTGCCATGGTAACTAAAGTATCAGCCACAATACCATAGTATTTCTGTTACTACTGTGGAACTACTGAGATTAAAATGAGGTATAGTCAAACAGAATCTTAATTTACAGACATTAATTTGCATAAACATATATAATATAACAAACAAGCCCTTAGGAAAGAACATTTGAATCCGATTTCTTTAAATCTGAGATTTAATGGAGAGCACATGGAGAGTCACGCTTTAGTCATCTGCTTTTTAGATCATTCTCTTGAGAACAACAAAAAAAGTCCTTGCATATCAGCGTAATCTTTAGAAGAGATCTCAACAATGGCTCAAACTTCTCAGGATTAACAAAGTTTGCCGTTTCAAATTTTAAACAAAACCAAATGATTTGAGTTTATTTTTACTTGCAGCGTTCGACTGTTAGACTGTACACATGTACAATTTCTCATTTGTGTCTATTTTTATTTGTCCAAAGAAATTTAAGGAGAAAAAAATAGAGATACAATATTATATGTAAAAAGTATATACAGGTGAAACTCGAAAAATTTGAATATGGTGCAAAAAGTTTCAGTATTTATTTCAGTAATTCAACTTAAAATGTGAAACTAATATATTATATCTACTCGACTCATTACATGCAAAGTGAGATATTTCAAGACTTCATTTGTTATATTTTGATGATTATGTCTTACAGCTTATATAAAACCCCAAATTCAAAATTAGAATATTGTGAAAAGGTTGTCATAAGTTGTAAGCCATAATCATCAAAATTATAACAAATAAAGGCTTGCAATATCTATAGGCTTGGGGTAAGATTTATATTAAAATAAATAATACTTTTATTCAGCAAGTATTGACAGTAAAGACATTTATAATGTTACAAAAGATTCTATTTCAAATAAATGCTGTTCTTTTGAACTTTCTATTCATCAAAAAATCATGGATGAAATGTATCACGATTTCCACAAAAATATACAGTAGCACAACCGTTTTCAACATTGGTAATACTCAGAAGTGTTTCTTCAGCAGCAAATCATCATATCAGAATGATTTCTGAAGGATCATGTGACACTGAAGACTGGAGTAATGATGCTGAAAATTCAGCTTTGACATATTTGATCAAAATAATGCAGCCATGTTCATAGTTTATGTCTACATATGTGTGTGTGTGTGTGTGTGTGTGAGATATCAGGTGACAGGTAGGGTGAGGGTGCAGACAGCTGTCTGAGGGGGGGTCTGATGTCCATGTTGTAAATTCAGGAAGGGGGTTGTCATTGATGTATATCTGACAGGCCCGTGTGGGTGTGAAGTGTGTATATATGTGCAGGGGTCTATGTGTGACCTGTAATTGCTGTAACCTAAGCGCTAGCCAAACCGCGCTCCGATCAGATAACACACGTTCACATCGTCACACTAGCCTTCTCTGATCTGTCTGTGAGGGCTCTTGATGTCTCAGTAATGTTTGAATGACTCTCACACACGTTCTCCCATCCCCTAATACACAGCCTGCCCTGTCCAGATCAGACAATAGTCAGACACTCTGGCATTCCAACATGCCAGATGATCTGACGCGTCCAGCCTGCTTTTCAGCTCTCCATCCCAGCCGTCAATCACGCGGCTGAGTTACGGCCTCGCTCGAGACGCCGTAGGCCTGGCAGACGAGGAGGAGAGTGAAATATCTCTCTGTGAATGATCTGTCTTTGTGAATTATGTGTGTGAGTGTGTATGTGAGGGGTTCCCTTTCTCCTCGCTATTCAGATAGATTGACCCCGTGGCCGCAAACGTCTCTCTCTCTCTCTCTCTCTCTCTCTCTCTCTCTCTCTCTCTCTCTCTCTCTCTCTCTCTGTCTCTCTCCACACACACACACACACACACACACACACACACACACACACACACACACACACACACACACACATAGGGATGTTACATTGTGTATGTATCCATCATTCAATTTCTTCCCGTTTTCAACATCCACAAAAACCTAAAAACATAGATTTTAGTCTGAGCCGTGGAGCAGTGGATACTAAAATGTTGAGCCCTGGTGCTCATGCGGCAAAGGTAAAAAAAATAACCAGGTCATGGAGCAAAGAATGCCGCCAAATGTGGCCAACATAGCCCGTATATTTAAAATGTAAGAGTAAATAGTGAATTCCTTGGTTTTTAACATCTATGTACGTATATATATATATATTAGTGCTGTCAAGTAGATTAATTGCGATTAATCACATATTATATAAAAGTTTGTTTCTAAAATGTATGTGCACATATATTATTATAATTATTAATATTGTGTGTGTGTGTGTGTGTGTGTGTGTGTGTGTGTGTGTGTGTGTGTGTGTGTGTGTGTGTGTGTGTGTATTAATCGATTTGCCAGCACTAATATATACATATAAAGTATAATTAATAGCATCTAAATCGCAATTAATCAAATCTAACATAAAAGTTTGTATACTTATATCCCCCCCCCCTACACACACACACACACACACACACACACACACACACACACACACACTTATATACTTATATATACTTATAATAAAAAAAAGAAGCAATAAAAACACCCAAATTTGTAAGGTAGCCCAGTACATTCGTGCGCCCAGTACATTCGTGACTCGTGTCACATGAAAACCATCACTAGGTCCACTAACCCTTAAATACGGCTCATGTCAGGAAGTGTGGTGGTGATTATTGGTGGTGGCGGGGCTGGTCAGTTCCATCATGTGCGCTAGGAGTCGGTTACCATGGTTACCATTACCGTGCCACCTTGATTGGCGCACAAACTGTAACATAAAGAGGGACAACAACAAAAAACAAGCAATAAAATGGCAGAACAGATTCTAAGTGCACTGACTGTATGTATACATAAGGGCACATATACATTTGCATGTGATTGGAATATAGAGAAAGCAAAGGTGGTCCCTGTAGTCTAGGGCGGCTGGCAGGAAAACAGATATCATTATGGAGCTGTTTGATATGCATACTGACATGCTCACGCACACACACAGAAGCACCTGACACTCCATCATGATGTCGTCCCTGAACCTCCCAGGGGGCTGCAGGCACTAGCTGGCGTCAGAAACACATTACAGCCGAGAGATTGAGGAGCCAGAGGCCATTATCTCCCCTCTACAGCACACAGCACTGCACTCCTCCTGCAGAGAGAGCGAGAGAGAGAGAGAGAGAGAGAATTAGAGGAAGTGTGTGTGTGTGTGTGTGTGTGTGTGTGTGTGTGTGTGTGTGTGTGTGTGTGTGTGTGTGTGTGTGTGTGTGTGTGTGCGCGTGCGCGTGTGTGTGTGTGTGTGTGTGTGTGTGTGTGTGTGTGTGTGTGCGTGTGTGTGTGTGCGTGTGTCCATGAATGTGCATGAATTTTCTTGTGTGTGTCTGTGTGAGAGCGCTGTTTATCCTAAATTTATCCAACAGAGACATTAATGTGGCTTCTGCAAACACGTTGAAAAGAAAGCAATATATTATCCGAAAACTGCCTCTTGGATATTACATTTATGTGAAGATATCTTCATTTTCACAATAAAAAAAATATTCATACCCTTTTTTTAATACTTTGTCCCTGTAATTATGTATAATTTAATGTAATATTGAAGAATTGATGTTTTAACTGTCTGGAAAACAATGGCAAGATTGGTGACCTGTAATTTGTTTCTGTTTTTAAGGCATTGATATTTTGCCAAATGTATTGATGGCCTTATTTTGACAAATTGATGTTTTTGTCATGACAATGTTTTTTAATCACATTAAGATTTGCACCATTGATGTTTTTAGTGATGCTTCATTGACGATTTGCAGTCTCATTCTAATTTTGCATGTTATGTTATTCAGTTAAATATTTAAAAGTTATTGATGTTCAGTTTCTTTAAGGCATTGTTAGTTGTGGTTGAAGTTCATTGAAGTTTCTTATATGCTCACCAAGGCTGCATTTAACAATGTGATATTATTACAATTTAAAATAAGCTGGTTTCTATTGTAATGTATTTTAAAATGTAATTTATTCCTGTGATCAAAGCTGAATTTTCAGACTCCAGTCTTCAGTGTCACATGATCCTTCAGAAATCATTCTGATATGCAGATTTGATGCTCAAGAAACATTTCTTATTATTAATGTTAATGTTTAATTATTTATATATATATTTATAGTATATACTTTCAGAAAATGCACAATTACCCCAAATGTCAGTCAATACCTTTTCATAAATTGCTGCCATATTTTAGTTTTTTGTTATTAAGTTTGATTATATATATATATATATATATATATATATATATATACACACACACACTCTCTATAAGAGTACTGTGTAAAAGTCATAGGCACGTTAGTATTTTAACCCCACAAAACGGTTTTAAGGCATTTATATCTTTTGCTGTGTGTCACTAGGAAATATCAGTTTACATTTCCAAACATTTCTTTGCCATTCATTGTAATAATCGAGTGAGATTTTTGTATATAAGGAGTCTGACAACAGCCGGTATGATCCACGCGGAGATCTGATCTCGCCATCGAGTATGTCTGTGATGATTACATGAAGAAACCGAACCATTCTCACTTTACAGCATTTTTTTACACCACTGCCTAACACTTCTCACAGTACTGTATCTCTGCGGGAAGGTTTCTTCAAGCGTCTTGGAGATGTTGCCACACTTCTTCTGGATTTATTCGGTCTCAGTTTTTTTCTGTTTCTTCATGTATTCACAGATAGACTCGATGATGGTGAGTTTGAATATATGTGTGTGTGTGTGTGTGTGTGTGTGTGTGTGTGCTCTAGTTTATGTGATTTAGGAGGACACAAATTTGTATAATGACGTGTATTACATTGGTATTACAACTTAAACGTGGTTTATGAGGACATTTCATGAGTCCTCATAATTCAAATAGCTTAAAAAACAATGTTTTATTAAAAATGTAAAATTGCAAGAATGTTTCCTGTGATGGGTAGGTTTAGGGATAGGGGCAGTGTGGATAGTATATAGCCTACAGTTGTACAGTATAAAAACCATTACGCCTATGGAATGTCCTCACAAGTATAGCAAAACAAACTGTGTGTGTGTGTGTGTGTGTGTGTGTGTGTGTGTGTGTGTGTGTGTGTGTGTGTGTGTGTGTGTGTGTGTGTGTGTGTGTGTGTGTGTGTGTGTGTGTGTGTGTGTGTGTGTGTGTGTGTGTGTGTGTGTGTGTGTGTGTGTGTGTGTGTGTGTGTGTGTGTGTGTGTGTGTGTGTGTGTGTGTGAACAGTAGATCCAGGCAGGGGTCAAAAATCAGGATCATCATCATGACAGATGTTCTTATGTGCCTGATGGCATTCACAGCAGTAATTTCATTTTATCTAAAGACAAACTGTGCAAAACCGTCTGAAATGGGGAAAAAAAAAGGAGAAAAGGGGAGCAGAAAGACAAAGTGCAAGAAAGACAAAGAGCACTTGAGAGTCATGGACGGATAAAAAGCCTCTTTATGGGTTATTACAAGCACCTCTTTCATTTCCTCGCTGACACACAATGAAAAATTAGGATGAGGCACAACCGCTCTGTCTCCAGCAGTGTGGAATCACCAGGAAAAGCTTGAAACTGTCCTCAGCAAGACACAACATTAATCCACCGGCAATTAACGCTCTCTGATTGGCTAATCAGGATTTGTTTGGAAATGCAAAACCAGGTTTTGGAGGATGTGCGCTTCTTTACACAATGGCGTCGCGGGGTCATTTCCTTTCAAAAAGCCCTGAAAAGTTTATGGCACTGATTCTGTCCGTGTTCAAAGGCTCTTGTTTAAACAGTCACAAGTTAATAAAATAGGCGTCAGACTGACAGTTCACTTTGTTTATTTATATATATATCATTTAAAACAAAATTAAATAATGAATAAAAAAAGAAACCCAAAAACAATGCATAAAATGATCAAGGATCACTAAAATTGAAAATGAGTGAATCTTTCCAATATCTCTAGCCACAGCAAGTTCTAGAAGGAGTAAATAAATTGCAAGTCCGACACTTAGAGGCCTTTAACTGACATTTTATCTCAACACCCAAACTTCATCTGTTAAAACTCAGTTTGTCAGTTTGATTTCGAGTTACTGACTTTCATTGCCTCCGTGCAATAAAACCACAAACACGACACGATAACTGTCACAACAACTCATAACATTTTACAGAGATGGTCACGGCTGACTTCAGCCTGCCCCTCAAACAAGCTCTGAGAGTTTGGATTGGTCACTTGATAACAGTCATTCATCACGACCGGACGTGTAGCGACGACAACTGACATGTTCACACTGTAACGGAATCGCAGGCTGACAGAGATGCTTGATGAAAGTGTAAATGACAAACGTTTAATCAACCGAAATGTAACATCAACAGCCACGGGGGCTGTAGTTAATGAGAAGTAATGGAAGAAGCCTTCTGGGGGCTGTTTTTCCGTAGCGTAGGAATGTAACTCACACCATTTAGTGTGAATGGCGCGCCATGGAAT
The DNA here is from genome assembly GCF_949152265.1 of Phoxinus phoxinus. Taxonomy (NCBI): domain Eukaryota; kingdom Metazoa; phylum Chordata; class Actinopteri; order Cypriniformes; family Leuciscidae; genus Phoxinus; species Phoxinus phoxinus. The sequence continues at coordinate 20,048,618 of NC_136876.1, forward strand.
GCTTTAAATAATCAAAACCTGAGATTTATGAATTGGCAAAGGAGTTCTGAAAATAGTCTGTGTGGAAAGTTCACTTACTTTCCAACCGTATTCATTCTGCTCTGCTTCTATGCAATTGATATCTGTTCACTATGATTCAGCATTCAGATGTTCAAAACTCAATATTTCACATCAACATTAGTTAACATGAAATAAGAATGAACAATACTTCTTCAGCATTTATTAATCTTAGTTAATATTAATTTCAACATTTACTAATACGTCATTAAAATCAAAGGTTGAATTTGTTAACATTACTTAACGCACTGTGAACTAACATGAACAAACAGTTGTATAACATTAACAAAGAATAATACACACTGTAACAAATGTATTGCTCATTGTTAGTTCATGTTAGTAAGTACATTAATGTTAACTAATGAACCTTATTGTAAAGTGTTACCTGATATACTTAAA